>NC_091123.1:12587500-12750000 GCF_040183065.1 Periplaneta americana
CCTGAAAGAGTAGATCTCGTGCTCAGGGGCGGATTTCTGAATTGAAATTAAGAACTATATAATGCAATTGGTCTTATGTCTACTGCGCAATAAGGATATATAAATTTAAATTTACAATTTTTCAATTTTTATAAGATCCATACATAACTTTTTAAATTTAATACTGTGTGTGTGTTTGTATCCAATGCCCACCCACTTCACTTGCTTGATAGGGGTTCCGCATGCTGCGGATAGATGGCAGAACTGTAACCCATTTTCTAGTTGTACACCACTTCGGCGGGTCACGCTGTACATGATAGACCTATGTATCTGTGAAGAGTTATGTCGTGTACTAGGGTGAGTGTTTGTGTAAGTGTTCGTGTAAGTGTAGTGTCGGGAATGAGTGATGATAATGAAGATGAGGACGGGAGACGGGGAAACCCGGTGCCGGCACGTAGCCTACTCCTGTCGAATAGCACCAAGGGGGCCGCCAGGCTTAACGTCCCCATCCGACAATCTAGTGATTAGAAGTTGTGCACCGCCATCTCTCCTAGTCCCGAGGTAGAAATTTCTGTATTAAAATTTATGATCCCACCGAGAATCGAACTCGGGCCGTTTAGTCTGGAGGCAGACACGCTACTACAGAGCTAACTCGGCGGACAAATTTAATACTAGAATTATTAGAATTGACAAGATTAGAATATTTAAATATAAAAGACAGATTTTGAATTATTTCATTGGGATTGCGACAACCACAAATGTTAACAGTCACTGAAACGTCCTGTATTTTTCTTGCATTTATCAAGTGTCAGCACAATATAGAAGACAATTCTCTGCATCTTAACAAGGATAAAATATTACAGAAGAAAAGAAGGGAATTTTTACTGAATCTTAATAAATACCTGTTTGTTTTACTACAATCATATATTTTAATATTACCGCATTATCGAACTTAGAGCAAAAAATATCAAAGAGGAAAGAATAGGAATATTGGTATTACACTCAAAGCTTGCCAGGTTTAGCAAGTAATACTATAAAAAATCAATAAAAACCAAATAAACGTTTTAAAGCTCTTAAAGAATTCTAGAATACCCTATACGAATATATTTTCTACATCTTCGCCTTTTAAAGAAGTGAGACTAGTGTTTTAAAGAAATCAGGGATGTCTGTGAAGTATTTGTGACGTCATGTTGTGGGAACGATGACCTGTCAGACATCTTGCATTGAATTGACAATGTCAGTAGAAAACAGTGCAACTGCCAGTCACAATCATGTCTCAGTGGGATGTACAATTATACATTAGTATAATCCAGAATGAATACCGGTATTTCAGATGGAGATAACTTTGTTTACTGAATATTTAAAAATCTACAGTTAACAGCAAAAGAATGTAGAACTCTCCAAGTTTTGATATTTTACTTTACAGTCCCTTAGTGTTTGCCCATCGCGTTGTACGACACATATCTAGATGATAGTTCAATTCTCGCTTCACTCTCTCCAACATATCCATGGTTATTGTTTCTAGAGAAATAGTTGGGGGAAAAATATACTAGCGAAATTGAAAATAATGTAAAGTATTTATTTATTTATTTATTTCATTTATTTATGTAACTTATTTATTAATTTTATTTATTTATTTATGTTATATATTTATTCAATTATTTATTTATGTTATTTATTTATTTACTTATTTATTTATTTAAATTACATATTTATTTATTTATTTATTTATTTTATTTATTTATGCTCGACCATGCCGAAATGTAGTAAATATGCACCTGGTAGCAGTACTTTAATGCATGTCATTAAAGTACACCTGTCCATTAAAGTTCACGTTTTCGATTATTCTCGGATATGCAATCGAAAGATAACGAGGGAAACGTCACGGAGGCTGGAAATCCATTACTGTCGCAGAAGGTTATGTTCTGTTACTATAATAATTAGCGTTAATTGTTAATAATATTCAAATAAATTCAATTTGTCATCTCGTTTTTCAATTCTAAATCAATTTACAGGTTATACCAAAATTAGTTCATGTTTTTCTCTACATCAGGGTCAATGACATTATTGTTCCCCGGAAAAAATCAATACTTTCGCGTCTGCTCACATCTCACACGAGCTATGCACAAGGTCACTTCCGATCTTGAGTCAGATACAAATAAAATTATACTTCTAACTAATTTCAAGTTAGAAATATGGTCGAGCATAAAAAAGTCGTATGAAACTTGCCTATAATGGTAATTAAGACGCTCGTATGAAAATTATG
Organism: Periplaneta americana; assembly: GCF_040183065.1. NCBI lineage: Eukaryota > Metazoa > Arthropoda > Insecta > Blattodea > Blattidae > Periplaneta > Periplaneta americana. The sequence continues at coordinate 12,589,746 of NC_091123.1, forward strand.
AAACTCGCTTGCTCTCGTTTCATAAACAAACATACTCGCGTCTTAATTACTATCATTATAGGCTCGTTGCATAATGTACTATTATCTAACTTATTTACTTATTTAATTCATTTATTTATTCTATTTATTTATTTTGTTATTTATTTATTTTATTTATTTATGTAACTCATTTATTTATTTTATTTCTTTATTTATTTTATTTATTTATGTTATTTATTTATTTATTTATTTATTTATTTATTTAATCTGACAGGATTAGGGCCATACGGCCTTCTATTCCATCCTACCAGATAGCACATACAAATACAAAATAGAAATACAAACACTGTCTTAGATAAAAAATATATATATATAATTATATAACCGGCTTGCATACGCTGAGTTCACTTCGGAACACTTCGGTTGATTCCGTCAGATCTTAGGTTTACACGTGAAGGAATTTCTTATGCACGACTCCGCTCTGTTTTTCCTTTGTTTTGTTTTTTGTTTGTTGCTTTTTCTGTCTGTTTATAGGTCAACTTATGAATAATCTGTAACGAAGATGCGTATATTCAAGGGATAAATTAGATATAAAATATACATCCTTTCTCTAGTTGTGTGAATTAGGTGCTGCCCGAAGTGAACTTAGACAAAATTCATGCTATAGGAGAGCTGTCTAAGGCTGTACATGCAAGATAAGACCGAGTCTATAAAATGTTGGTTTTATGTAGATTAAATCTTTTAATGATATACGAGAATTAGTATTGACGGAAAAATGTTTTAAAGAGAAACTATCTATTGCATAAAGAATTATATCTACTTTTCGCTCCAGACCCGGGCCCCTAGTCGGTGACAAGCTTACCAACAGACGGACACGAACAGTCCCTTATTGATAAGAGGATTACTTCTACGTTTTAAGAACATTTGTTACGCACGTGTGAGCTAGTAGAGCAAGATTTTAAAGGTCTGAAATGAAAACAGAGATATTATTCAGTGCCCTATAGCAAGCTACTGACATTTAATTTTGAAGTGTTGTAATTCCTATGAAAAATTTACCTAAAAAGATATAAGAACATAGGCTACATTCAATATATATAAGCTGCAGAATTTATTTCACTTCTCTCAAATCTTATAGCTAAGGACATGTGCTGTTTCGCAAATAACCGAATCAATTATTCCGACAAATCTTAATTGAGCAATTTTAATTTTGAACTAGAATATGTATGTATGTATTTTTATTGGGTTATTTTACAACGCTGTATCAACATCTAGGTTATTTAGCGTCTGAATGAAATGAAGGTGATAATGCCTGTAAAATGAGTCCGGGGTCCAGCACCGAAAGTTACCCAGCATTTGCTCGTATTGGGTTGAGGAAAAACCCCGGAAGAAACCTCAACCAGGTAACTTGCCCCGACCGGGATTCGAACCCGGGCCACCTGGTTTCGCGGCCAGACGCGCTGACCGTTAAGGTTAATTCACAATGAAAATTAAACATAACATAAGCGTTAACTTAAGAATATAAACGTTACGGTAAAATCAAGAAGTCATAACATCATTCACGATGGGAACATAAACATAACCGCAAACATACTTAGTAACCATGGAAACATAACAGCGACGCCATTTCCTCATATTCCGTGGTATACTTCAGCGCCCCACGATTGTGTTCTGTTTGCAAATCACCTAAACATAAGCATGAAAGTTTGGAGTTTGCAAACTTTCATGTTAACGTCTTATGGTAATGTTTATGTCAATGCTTACGTGAATCATTGTGAATGATCCCATTTGGTAGCCTGGGCGCAAACTTCTGTGTTTATGTTACGGTTATGTTTAATTTTCATTGTGAATGGGCCTTTACTCCACAGGTGTGGACTGTACGTATATATGTACGTATTGTTGTATGTATGTATGTATGTATGTATGTATGTATGTATGTATGTATGTATGTATGTATGTATTTTCTTACTTGGTTATTTAACGACGCTGTATCAACTACGAGGTTATTTAGCGTCGATGGAATTGATGATAGCGAAATTATATTTGGCGAGATGAGGTCGAGGATTCGCCATAGATTACCTGGCATTTGCCTTACGTTTGGGAAAAACGTCAGAAAAAACCCAACCAGGTAATGAGCCCATGCGGGAATCGAACCTGCGCCCGAGCGCATCTCCGGGTCGACAGGCCAGCGCCTTAACCAACCGAGCTACGCCGGTGGCTGTATATATATATATATATACATATTTATATATATATTTTCCTGGTCTCCTGTCCTATTTCTTAACCTCCAAATCCCCAATCTCTACCTACCACGCTAGTTCCACACTTTCTTCCATGTTGTTAACTTTTGTATATTATTTCTGTCCCCCACACGATTTTTCGGAGCTGAAAGGAACTGAATACGTGAGCTCCAAGCCTGTTGGCCATTCGTCTCACTCCGCGTTACGCTGCTCCACTGAAGGAACTCTAGAAAATTTTGAAGGGGGTAAGGCGTAAACGACCGTACACATGATTTTCATTTCTTTGTATTCTATTAATGATTTTAAAGTATTTAAAGTGCTAAGCAATTCCTGTCTCACTATCTCATTACTCCTCTCCATTATAATTTTACTTGTCAAATTTATATTAATTTCACCAATTTCTTGCCATAACCAATTTAGTCCTAAACTGCTTACGTTATTTTCTAATTATTTTTCCAATATTAGACTTAGTTGTAGAAATCTTAAACATCTTTTCATGATATGATTTTCTTCTTTTTCTACAACATAACCTAAAAATTTAATTTTCCTAACTAATATTGTTTCCTACTACCGTCTATCCCCATTTCCAATCGGGGTACTATATATGAGGCATTCCATGTTCTCCACAAATATTTTTTTTTTACTAAACTTTCATATTATTCTATCTATTCTTGTGTCAGTGAACTGTGTTTGTATTAGTGAAGTTTTATAGTTTCTAGTGGTAGAGCAAAGTATTTGAAAAATGAAAAAATGTTTTTGAAATTTTAATGAAATCAGGAGAGTATCAGTGAAATGCGTCATAATACCAGCGCAGTGAGTGAGTTGACAGCGAAATGAGTGTAGTGCTGAAAGGTACTTGTGCATGTATGAACATATCATACTCGTGGGTTTTAATTTGAACTTAGGGTTAAGATACAAATTAGATTTACTTTAAATATTATTTTAGGTGATCGTGTTTCATTTAATTTAGGAAGCTCTTTGTTAATTTTTTATTATACTAGTCGTCATTATTATTATTATTATTATTATTATTATTATTATTATTATTATTATTATTAGTAGCAGTAGTAGTAGTGGCAGTGGCAGTGGCAGTGGTGGTGGTGGTGATGGTGGTGGTGGTGACGGCGGCGGCGGTGGTGGTGGTGGTGGTGGTGGTGGTGGTGGTGGTGGTGGTGGTGGTGGTGGTGGTGGTGGTGGTGGTGGTGGTGGCGGCGGCGTCGGCGGCGGCGGCGGTAGTAGTGGCGGTAGTAGTAGCAGTAGTAGTAGTAGTAGTAGTAGTAGTAGTAGTAGTAGTAGTAGTAGTAGTAGTAGGTTTATTATTAATTGTAATTATTGAGTGTAATTAGTTACCACTGCCACCGGGTATTTACCCATTTGCAGTGTGAATAAATACATACATACGTAGAGAGAGAGAGAGAGAGAAATAACTCGTACGTCCTTAATTAAGGATGACCACGAGGATCCGGAAATTAATAGCAAACAAATATAATCAATTAAATATGAATATTGTTGTAAAAATAAAATGAAATTCTTAAGCACCATTGCTTATCAATTATAAAATAAAATCTTAGAAGATGACTTTAAAATTATACTTATAAATAAAAGATTTTATTTAAAATTAGCATATCCTTAATTAAGGCCTTCTGGGTGGCATAAATGAAACTGTATAATCTGCAGGAAATCTTTAAGAATTTGCGAGATGATTTTTTGAATTTCAAAAGATGATATTGATAATTGTTTTATGCTCGACCATGCCGAAATGTAGTAATTATACACCTGGTAGCAGTCCTTTAATGTATGTCATTAAAGTACACCTACTCATTAAGGTACAGGTGTTCAGCCAATGACAACTCAGCTTACAGGTGTTCAGCCAATGACAAGTCAGCTTTGTACTGTTATAAAACCGCAAGTATCGATTATTCTCGGATATGCAATCGAAAGGAATTAGCGAAAAGTCACGGAGGCTGGAAATCCAATACTGTCGCAGAAGGTTATGTTCTGTTACTATAATAATTAGCGTTAATTGTAAATAATATTCAAATAAATTCAATTTGTCATCTCGTTTTTCAATGTCTAATTTAATTTCAATGTTATATCAAAGTTCATATTTAGTTTACTCTGTAGGTTCTTATAGGCTATCAAGGTCAATGTGGACATCTGTTCCTCGGAAAAAATCAATACTTTCGCGTCTACGCACATCTCACAATTTACGAGGTATTGCTCAAGGTCAGTTAGATACAAATAAAATGAATAATTTCAAGTTAGAAATATGGTCGAGCATAAAAAGTCGTATGAAACTCGCCTATAATGGTAATTAAGAAGCTCATATGAAAATTATGAAACTCGCTTGCGCTCGTTTCATAAACATCCATACTCGCTTCTTAATTACTATCATTATAGGCTCGTTGCATAATGTAGCCTACTATTTAAAAATTTTTACAAGTAATTTTCCAAGATCTGAATATTATATAATGTCTTTGCTTCAATCATCGATCTATAAATACCATTCAGTCTTTTGCTATTTATGTTGGACCATTTATTGAACAATTTCTATATTGGTGTTAGTGCTACGTTTCCATTATTTAAGTTACAGCATTTTGATCTAGTATTCAGTGTCTGGAATGCTAGTCGTAATGTATCGTTGAGAAAGAGACACATGAGTTGTGATTTCGGACTAGATGTAGCGTTCCTATGTCTCAGACAAGTGCGGTTCCTCTCCCCCTTGCGTCGCATCGGTTGACGACCCGCTACACTTCGCGGAATAATTAAGACATCAAAGTGGGGTAGCTAGCGATATCGATCATGCTGCAAGGTGTCAGTGTCAGCGCTAACAGCCAAGATAACTTCTTCTTCTTCTTCTTCTTCTTCTTCTTCTTCTTCTTCTTCTTCTTCTTCTTCAAGATCTATTCCATGTTCACAGTTGTGAAGGTTTTGAATTAGTACTGGACATTTGCAAATGGATTAAATCCCTGGACACGTACTCAGCGTGGAGAAAGTCATCACGAGGGACAGTTACCCAGTTTTTGTAGAAGGGATATAAATTTTCACTTCCTTCTGTTAATAGAACCCAGTTCCGCTACACATTTGTCCTCGGAATCGCTAGCAAGGAATAGCACAAACAATTTCTCTAAATTGTAATTGTTCATGTTTGACCAATTCTACTAGAGTTAGGTGTCTGGGAATACTTATTGACCAACACTTTAGATGTGACAAACGTACTGTATTTCATTGTTATGTAATAAAGTACGCAAAATTATATATAGGATGAAATATTGATAATAACTTTTTAAATTTTAATTTTACAAAAAAAAAAGTTTGATATGAGATATCAGTTTATTTAACTTTATTTTATTTTATTTTATATTTTTTTATTTTTAATTTTAATTTTATTTTTATTTTTATTTTATTTTATTTTATATTTTACATTTTACATTTTATATTTTTTATTTTTATTTTTATTTTATTTTATTTTATTTCATTTTATTTTATTCCATTTCATTTCATTTCATTTCATTTCATTTCATTTCATTTTATTTAGCTAGCTAGTTAGTGAGTACAAATTAAATTTATAAAACAAAAATGTTTCTAGCCACTACCGTAAGAGTCAGGCTCGTGTACGGTGTGGTCTTAGCAATAATATAACATAAAATTTACAAGGACAGTTTACTAAATACAGTAAGTAACTTAATTCAAAGCAATAAATAACACACAAGAGCAAAAAAAAAAAAAAAGAAGAGAGGGAAAAAGAGAGAAAAATACATTTAATATAAATTGACAATCAGACAGAAGCCAGTAATATTCAATAAAACCATGAATATAGTCGACAGAAATAAAGGACAAAAAATACACACATTTGTTAATATTATATATCATGAATAGTTTTATAAATTTGTTTTTTAAAAGCTTCAATTTTGAAATATTTCAAATTTGGAAAATGGTTTGTAATTTTATTATAAATTCTTGGGCCGAAACTAGCACCATGTTTAAGAGCTGCACTTGTATGACATTTAGGCTCAATTAATGGGAAAGTAGACTTTTGTCTTCGAGTAGGATATTCATGTTGTTTAGTTTTATGTTTTATTTGATTTCTGTGGTAGTAAGTTAGTAAACTATATTTATAAATTTCTTAAATAGTTAATACTTTAAGATCTGTATAAATTAAATTTGTTGTGCAATCCATATTTTTGATTAGACAAATTTTTATTAATCTTCTGTGTAATAAAATTAATGGATCAAGTACAGATGACGCTACTACACCCCAATTTATTATATCATATTATATTAATGATTAACTAAGTGTTAGAAAAAAAGGTAGTTATTCAGGCATACAGAATGTGACAATAAACTTTATCTTTTTTCAATAGCACCGTATATTAAAATTGACATATTCCGAATCTCCAGTAAATTATACATATGAATGTATAGAAATTTTACCTATTCGCCCATTTCATGTGTTTTCAACTACTCTAAGTATGAAACTTGTTTCCTGGACTTCAAACTTGAGACAAATAAGTATGTAAAATCATGTTTAGCAGGCCATAAAACGAAACTAAACACTATCATTAACCAAATTTGGCAATAGATGCTCAAAATGAAAACCATTCACAGCCAAACATTGTCCTAATCTATCAAAGTTAGAGCAAAAAAAAAATCAAAGATGAAAGAATAGTAATATTGGTATTACACTCAAAGTTTGCTAGTGTTATTAATACTATAAAAAATCAATAAAAGATAAATAAACGTTTTAAAGCTCTTAAAGAATATAGAATATTCCATCCTGTCCTGTTAGACATCTTGCAGTTAATTGACAATGTCAGTAGAAAACAGTGAATCTGATTAAGGTTTATCATATTGGTGATTGAGGCGGTGATGAATCACGACATGTAAATTCCCTACCTGGCAGTTGCCTTTGTGAGTGAGGGAAAACATGAAAAACCCCAGTCAGATTGGTCGGCCACGGGGTTTGAACCTGAGACCTCTCGAATGCAAGTCTCAAACGCTACTGTCTGAGCCAACTCGCTCGGTGTTAATATATTTATTTACTTATTCATTTTACCTTGTTCCATTAATAATTTATTTATTTCATGACTGGCTGAGGCACGACTAGCCCATCCTCCTTCCCGCATTGTCACTTCAACATAAATCACATCCTAGTCTAGTTCATCACATGCACTGTGCCCATTACTGGTAAAGTGATTGCTTGAATACATGAGAAATGCGACCCGTTAAGCAATGGGGTGGGAAGAGCTTGTGGCCTACACCTGCCTCAGGTCGAGCAACAATGACTCAAAAGCAACATGCAACGAATGCTATCAAATATCATAGTGATCACTATTATCATCACCGTCCTCGAAAGATCATTTCAAATTTAGCGAGTGAAATCAAGCATTATCCTTTCCGGAAAATCGGCATCTTCCTATCGAATTTTTTTATTTTATTACGTTATTTTACGACGCTTTATCAGCATCTTAGGTTATTTAGCGTCTGAATGATATGAAAGTGATAATGCCGGTGAAATGAGTCCGGGGTCCAGCACCGATAGTTACCCAGTATTTGCTTATATTGGGTTCAGGAAAAAACCCGGAAAAATCCTCAAACAGGTAACTTGCCCCGACCGGGAATCTTACCCGGGCCACCTGGTTTCACGGACAGACGCGCTAACCGTTACTCCACAGGTGTGGACTGTTCCTATCGATACCCCTATTTATTTATTTATTTATTTATTTATTTATTTATTTATTTATTTATTCATTTATTTATTTATTTGTTTATTTATTTATTTATCTATTCATTCATCTATTCACTCATTCACTCACCCACTGACTCACTCATTTATTTATTTGTTTGTTTATTTATTAATTTATTTATTCACTCACTCTCTCCCTCACTCACTCACTCATTTATTTATTTACGTATTTATTTATTTTTATTATTTATTTATTCCTTCATTCACTTATTCACTCACTCATTCACTCATTTATTTATTTATTTATTTATTTATTTATTTATTCGCTTGTTTGTTCATTTATTTATTTATGTATTTACTCATTTATTCATTCATTCACTTATTTACTCACTCATTTATTTTTTTACTTATTTATTTATTTATTTATTTGTCTATTCATTTATTTATTCACTCACCCTCTCCCTCACTCACTCACTCATTTATTTATTTACGTATTTATTTATTTTTATTATTTATTTATTCCTTTATTCACTTATTCACTCACTCATTCACTCACTTATTTATTTATTTATTTGCTTGTTTGTTTATTTATTTATTTATTTATGTATTTACTCATTTATTCATTCATTCATTTATTTACTCACTCACTTATTTATTTATTTATTTATTTATTTATTTATTTATTTATTTATTTATTTATTTATTTATTCATTCACTTATTCGTTTATTCATTTATTTATTCATTCATTAATTTCACGAGTGCTGGATCTGGCCGTTTAAGTACGTTATACATCCTTTATGCAAGGGTTGTCTAAGTCCTACGGATGCCCTGGGTGACATTCGTAAATCTAACTCTGACAGGCGGGTCATCCTTCCCAGGTCCTGCGGGCAAAGTCCTTCCATCTTCTGACGAACCCAAACCTAGAGCCTGGAACCCCAAGTCCTCCTGTATCAGCATCAGAAACCCGTATTATCCCAGACGTCAGCCTATTTATCTACTATTAGAGATTATAGATGAAGTGAGGGATCAGTGGAGAGTGTTGGTGAAATTAAAGAGGTAAACGAGAGTATCCCGAGGAAAACCCTCTGCAACGCCTGTTTTGTCCACCACAAATTCCATCCAGACCAGAGATCGAACCAGGGCTTCCTGGATGGAAGGCCAGTGCGCTAGCACTGTAGCCACATACGCGGCAATCAATATTCCTTATTCTGCTATCTTACCTATTCCTTGTACTTGAAACACTCCAGGGCAGCTTACATACAGTACAAGAACTCATCCGTGACCTATAACGAAGAAGCCGTGTAGCAAGATGAGATCCAAACACTCTGCCTTGGCATTGCACTTGAACCAAGGAGCACGTCTCTGACAAACATTTATCTGACGTCCCTCAATTTGGAGATCGGAAGTCCATTTCACATGTCAGACGCCTCAGAAAACCTAACATGTGTTAACATGTCAAGGAGGTGATTGTTTACAGTGCAGTTACAAGTGAAGAAAACCTCATAGTCAGTCTTATTATATGGCGTTAACACACTCTGTGTTAATTATAGTGGTTGTTACAATAATACCACGAAATTGTGATAATAGTAAAAGTGACTTAAGAAAATCACTCTTAAAATCTCGTCTTATTTCTATTATTAATTAGAATCGAACCTTACAGTCAGTCATGTTATGTGGCGTTAACACAATCTATGTTAATTATATGTGGTTGCTAGGATACGAAATCGTATAATAGGTCTACTAAAACTGACATAAGAAAGTAGCTGTTAAGTTCATTTTATGTGCATTATTAGGTACACAATATTGGACTTTAAAATCGGTATAAACAAAATATGTTTGTGCGAGATCGTGCGTATTTGCTTGGTTTTCGCACAAAACCAATCCGCGGAAAGTCTAAAATTCAACATTCAGTATTCCCAACCTAACACACATAACAATTTCCCTCTTCTTACCGCTTAAGTGACATATTGATTTTACTGCTTTAGGCTTTTAACATATTATTTTTAGAGACGTTCAGTATAGTATTAATTATAAATTGGAAACTTACCACTGCAATTTCACCTAAATTGCACTGTTAATTATTGTTTTTAAATATTTGCAAAAATTAAGTAAACTCTACAACTCCACTAAACTTACTGCATTCGTGATGCAAGTAACATTAAGAAAGCCGTGAAAAAATCAACAAGATTCCAGACTCATCACAGACTGGGAAAAAAAAACAGACGTATATCACGGCCTGCTGGATTATAGTAAACACAGAAAATATTTTAAAGCAAGAATGTTGAAGATAGATATTTTTGTTTTGCAAATTTGCCGTCATTGAACAGAAACCAAGATGGAGATTTCATTGCAACTAATTAGAAATTCCTCTTTCAGGTATGCAGTAAACGATCTTCGCGCAAAATAATGTACCATACACGAGCGGTATGTTTTCTTTCAATTCTCGGAAATTAAAAAGCTCAACTACGTTTCGCTTTTTCAAACTTTTCCTCGAACATGAAAACTTCAACATACCGCTCTTGTAACGCATATTACTATTATATGCATTGAATTTTAAAGTCAATAAAAGAAAATATGTTAACAGTTATATGTTGTTGCTAGGATACGAATTCGTGGTAATAGGCCTACTAAAACTGACATAAGAAAGTCGCTGTTAAGTTTATTTTAATGCATTGAATTTTAAAGTCAGTAAAACAAAATATGTTAACAGCTATATGTGGTTGCTAGGATACGACATTGTGGTAATAGGCCTACTAAAACTGACATAACAAAGTCGCTGCTAAGTTTATTTTATATTCATTGAACTTTAAAGTCAGTGAAACAAAATATGTTAACAGCTATATGTTGTTGCTAGGATACGAAATCGTGGTAATAGGCCTACTGACATATGAATGTCGCTGTTAAGTTTATTCTATGTGCATTATTAATTACAACGGAATATTAGAGTCGGTCCTAAAATGTGACGTTGTCAGAACCAATGTTAACCGTGTGTGGTTGCCAGGTTACGAAATCCTGATAATAGTGTATAACTGACTGGCCCATTGATTGCTGGATACATACAGCAGCCACTCTTGCGTCGTTCCAGTTGACGTGTTATCGTGCGAAGTGTCAGCTGAGTGCATTGCTGCCACCAGCTCCACTGCCGTTAATCAGAATAATGAGATATGCCACATATGGATGAAAGCGACTAACGTCATTCAGCAAAACCACTGTAGTTACTGCGTCCAGCAACGAATGGCTCTTCTATTTTACATCGTAGGAGAAATTCGGGAAACGTGAAACGATGTTGTCATCACCATCATTTTTAATTTTCACCTTAATTACTTTCCTCTTCATCATCTTTACCTTTTTTCCGTTATCTGTTTTATCTTTATTGTATTTACTATCATTTTAATTTTTTTAATATACAGGGTGGTTCAGAAATACTTTGACAAACCTTGGGGGGCATGTTCCTCACACCAAAACAAGAAAAAAGTTCATATAAACATATGTCCGAAAATACTAAGCTTTTGAGTTGTTAATGAAAAACATAATGAAACATCTGTTAGATATTGCCAGCTTGGTAGCAAGTGTTGCAACTTTAATCAATTCAGAAACTCATAACAAATGTTCAAATGACAAATGACCAGTAAACAAGTTTCCTTGGCAACAGATAACCATCTAGGATACAAAGGGTGCATCAGCAGACTTGTATCGATAACATCATTCGATTATCTAAAGAAAAGAATATTATTATCGGTTACAAACTGAAGTTAAGTTTTTTAAAATTCATTTTTGATTTTCAGATAAATCTATTCAAGATAATAAATTTATTCAAATGCTCAAGCATATAATTTATCAATTTGCAAATTTATTATTTGATAATACATCTTGAAAAAGATATTCATGAACGTTTTCGCCTGTACGGCATCATCAGGTATTCAAACATTTGACGAAATGTAACCATAAGTCCATTAAGTTGTACACAGTAATGTGCATAACAGTGGTTGAATGATTAATCATGAGTTTTATGTAATGAAAAACTTATAATGGAAAAGAATTCAATTTTGAATAATTTGTCTAATTTGTTGATTTGCCGAAAAATTAAATGAAATTTATGATTATGAAATGTGAATATTAATACATATAACTCATGTTACATTTTTTTTTAAATATCACTCATAAAACTCATGATTAATCATTCAACGACTGTTATGCATATTACAACTTAATGGACTTATGTTTGGATTTCGCAAATTTTTAAATATCTGATGATGCCGTACAGGCGAAAATGTTCATGAATATCTTTTTCAAGATGTATTAGCAAATAATAAATTTGCAAATTGATAAATCATATGATTGAGCATTTGAATAAATATATTATCTTAAGTTAAGTTGTTGGATTGTACCTTGAAATGCGTTGAACGTAAACTTTCATTGTTGTGAGTTTCTGAATTGATTAAAGTTGCAACACTTGCTGCCAAGCTGACAGTATCTAACAGATGTTTCATTATGTTCTTTCATTAATAACTAAAAAACTAAGGATTTTCGGACATATGCTTATATGAACTTTTTTCTTGTTTTGGTGTGAGGAACATGACCCCAAGGTTTGTCAAATTATTTCTGAAACACTCTGTATACTTCGTCATCTTTATATTCTTTATCATTATCGTCTTTAATGTAGTAATCGTTATTATTATTATTATTATTATCATCATTATCATTATCATTATTAGATGATGCTGAAGATGGCCTCCAACGTTCTATTTTTCTATTAGACTACAACTCAATTCTGAGGAATACGGGATGGGAATTTCAGTTAATAAAACTAAAGTAATGGGTTTAATCTGAAAAAAATAATCTCCGCAGCAAAAGTTGGATTTACAATAAACCCGTTGAAAGGTCTTATGTTTTAAATATTTGGGTTATCATTCATGTTGAAAGGTGTCAGTTTCAGCGCAACAGTCAAGATAACTTCTTCTTCTGCTTCTTCTTCTTCTTCTTCTTCTTCTTCTTCTTCTTCTCCTTCTCCAAGATCTATTCCATGTTCATAATTGAGAAGGTTTTGAATCAATACTAGACATTTTTCAAGTGGCTTAACTCCTTGGTCACGTGTTCAGCGTGCAAAAAGTTATCACAAGAGACACTTGATCCCTGTATAAACATTAGGTTGTTTCACACAAGTATAAGAACAGGAGTGAAACATCATTTTGAAGGGATGTCCTTAAACTTTCGGTAGAAACTGTAATAGGCGCTTTCCTTAGAGCCTTTCCACACGTCCACGCGTGGTGATCGTTGGTCGAATCCCGCCATATCACCCCAGTAGCGATATAAGTTTGTGCTGCTGAAGTATTACGGAAGTTCACACAAGGGGTCAAGCCACAAACCGACAGCATTCGGAAGAGATACTTCGGTAAACCTAGGCTTGCAGTTGTCTGTGTTCTCTCCTGCACATAACACTGGAGAGTACTGATGACGTCACCACGTGAGGCCGCCCTCAGCGACAGGTGGAATGCAGGGCTGCATACGGGCGGAACGAATCTGCCGGGCGGGTGTGTCGCAACGAGCACTTCAGTCACACATTGCACAACAGTGCTCATTTACTACTACTACTACTTTATCTTTGTCTTTTTCGTATTCATCTTTCTTTCCTCCTTCGATTTTCCTCCCTTCCTCCCTTTCTTTCTTTCTTTCTTTCTTTATTTCTTTCTTTCTTTCTTCAATTTTCCTCCCTTCCGCCCTTTCTTTCTTTCTTCCTTTCTTTCCTTCTTTCTATTTTTATTTCTTCCATTTTCTTCTCTTCCTCCCTTTCTTTCTTTCTTTCTTTCTTCAATTTTCCTCGCTTCCTTCCTGCCACCCTTCCTTCCTCCCTTTCTTTCTTTCTTTCTTTCTTTCTTCCTTTCTTTCCTTCTTTTTATTTTTATTTCTTCCATTTTCTTCTCTTCCTCCCTTTCTTTCTTTCTTTCTTTCTTCAATTTTCCTCGCTTCCTTCCTGCCACCCTTCCTTCCTCCCTTTCTTTCTTTCTTCCTTTCTTTCCTTCTTTCTATTTTTATTCCCTTCATTTTCCTCCCTTCCTTCCTATCTTTCTTTCTTTTTTTCTTTCTTTCTTCAATTTTCCTCCTTTTCTTCCTCTCTTTCTTTCATTTTCCTCCCTTTCTTTCTTTCTTTCTATTTTTATTTCTCCCATTTTCTTCTCTTCCTCCCTTTCTTTCTTTCTTCCTTTCTTTCCTTCTTTGTATTTTTATTTCTTCCATTTTCCTCCCTTTCTTCCTCTCTTTCTTTCTTTTTTCTTTCATTTTCCTCCCTTCCTCCCTTTCTTTCTTTCCTTCTTTCTATTTTTATTTCTTCCATTTTCCTCCCTTTCTTCCTCTCTTTCTTTCTTTTTTCTTTCATTTTCCTCCCTTCCTCCCTTTCTTTCTTTCCTTCTTTCTATTTTTATTTCTTCCATTTGCCTCCCTTCCTCCCTTTCTTTCTTTCTTTCTTTCTTCGATTTTCCTCCCTTCCTCCCTTTCTTTCTTTCTTTCTTTCTTTCTTTCTTCCACTTTCCTCCCTTCCTCCCTTTCTTTCTTTCTCTCTTTCTTCAATTTTCCTCCCTTCCTTCCTTCCTCTCTTTCTTGCTTTCTTTTTTCTTTCATTTTCCTCCCATCCTGCCTTTCTTTCTTCTTTCCATTTTTATTTCTTCCATTTTCCTCCCTTCCTTCCTATCTTTCTTTCTTTCTTTCTATTTTCTGAAATTAACACGTGGAAGTAATATATATATATATATATATTATATATTGTATTCGTAAGTCAAACAGTGTTAAAAGTTGTGTAATCAATATGTATAATTTATTTTATTTCATTTTCTCTTTTTCCCCTCTTACTTTAAGTGTTTCTCTCAGTTTGCCACATTTTTTTCTGTCCTCTTACATATTTGGTCCTTCATATATTTATTTATGTATATCCATTTCCTTATTTCCTCCCTCTTTCCTCCTCTAAGTTCATTTTCCCTCCCTCTATCTCAGTTTTCTTCTCTTTCCTTGTGTCCTTCTTGCCCTGCCATCTCTTCACCTGTGGATCCCGGGCCGTACTAGGGGGCGCGTCTCTGTCAATACATGATTTATCACACTAAGTAAAAATCTGTGGGACATGTGCATCGGAGGCACGCGCCGTGGCGTCATCAAACCAGCAGCGTGGTGGTGACATGGTCGGCCCCTGTCATCTCCACAGCCACGTTTACACCAAACCCACACATTTAGGATCTTGCCAAGCGATACGTGGCGAGACTACAGCGATGTGGAGAAGAGACAATGCCGCGTCTCCAAGGCAACGAGAAACATCACACTGGCGAATGTACATCACAAAAATATTTAATTGTAGTTCCTGACGGGTTACGTAACATCATGACGTCGATCAAACAGGTAACTGATCAGGAAGATAAAAAGACATTGGTTGGGTCACTGGTAGAGAAGAAACTGACTACTGAAGGATGCACTGGAAGGAATGGTGAACTGGAGAAGAGTTCGGGGCAGAAGAAGATATCAGATAATAGACGACATTAAGATATAGCCTATGGATCATATGAGGAGGAAGAAGGCAGAAAATAGGAAAAATTGAAAGATGTTGGGTTTGTAGTGAAAAACCTGGCATTGGGCAGAACACAATGATAATTGCATGTATTGCGCTTTTCTCTTGTTATTATAACAGAAATACGTTTTCATTACCTGCTAAAATCATAATTTAATTTAAACATTTTATAATATAATTACAAATAGCTGATTAATACATTAATTAAATGAATTTTTGAAAACGCAGTTAACATATCTGAATGAAGCAGTGTCATTTTCTTTAAATGCAATGGACATGGAATTAGAAGATGATTATGTAGATGTTGAAGGAGGATTTCGCACTTTATTTAGTACTTCATCGTTACATTAATGGATTCATGCTCATCGATTTACGGGGAAACAGTTGGCGACACTGTCTAAACAAAAGAACGACCATGCAGTAAATTGATTGTGATAAATCGAGTTCCAAAAATTATTGCGATATATGACTGTGATTGGTTGGAATTCAAAATTTCATTACACTTCATTGGCCGAAAATGTAAATACGTCATATAAACGAAATATTAGTTTTAAATGATTGCTTCAAAATATTTTTTTGCACTCAAACCACAAATTTCAGAAATTTGATTTTATATCCTTTTTTACCGGGAAGGCCTTCAATTACGTAAACATTTTAACTTAGGGGTTTGACTTATTTCTGAAATAAATATATAGAGGGTGATTCGCGAGGATTTACAGTCCCTTACGCAGCTTATTTCTGAAGACATTATGAGGAAAAAAGTCATATAAAAAATTTGTCCTAATTTCATTATTTTCAGGGGTACACTAATTTGAAATTTTTTAGTAAAATACATTATTCTTGAGTTTTAAGGGTAGTAGTAATATGCGTTACAAGAGCGGTATGTTGAAGTTTTCATGTTCGAGGAAAAGTTTGAAAAAGCGAAACGTAGTTGAGCTTTTTTAATTTCCGAGAATTGAAAGAAAACATACCGCTCGTGTATCGTACATTATTTTATGCGAAGATCATTTATTACATACCTGAAAGAGGAATTTCTAATTAGTTGCAATGAAATCTCCATCTTGATTTCTGTTCAATGACGGCAAATATGGAAAACAAAAATATCTATCATCAACATCGTTGCTTTAAAATGTTTTCTGTGTTGACTATACTCCAGCAGGCCGTGATATACGTCTGTCTTTTTTCCCCCCAGTCTATGATGCGTCTGGAATCTTGTTGATTTTTTCACGGCTTCCTTAATGTTACTTGCATCACGAATGCAGTAACTTTAGTGGAGTTGTAGAGTTTACTTAATTTTTGCAAATATTTAAAAACAATAATTAACAGTGCAATTTATGTGAAATTGCAGTGCTAAGTTTCCAATTTATAATTATTACTACA
The DNA here is from genome assembly GCF_040183065.1 of Periplaneta americana. Taxonomy (NCBI): domain Eukaryota; kingdom Metazoa; phylum Arthropoda; class Insecta; order Blattodea; family Blattidae; genus Periplaneta; species Periplaneta americana. The sequence goes on from NC_091123.1 coordinate 12,606,575, forward strand.
TTGAACGTCTCTAAAAATAATATGTTAAAAGCCTAAAGCAGTAAAATCAATATGTCACTTAAGCGGTAAGAAGAGGGAAATTGTTATGTGTGTTAGGTTGGGAATACTGAATGTGGAATTTTAGACTCTCCGCGGATTGGTTTTGTGCGGAAACCAAGCAAATGCGCACGATCTCGCACAAAAGAATATTACAGATAAAGAACGAACTATTCAGGAGTATCATTTCTTTATTACCTATTATTCTGAAGCTAAAAATGTGTTGTGAATTTCATAGTTCCGTCGTACAGAAATTTTTTTTCGATTTTGACTACAAAATTAATATTTTCTTACTCATTTATCACAACAATTGTTACAAATTACGCCGTTCTTGTAAATTCTTCAAGACTGTACATTAAGATGCATAATTAAACTGTAAAGAAGTTCTTAATATCGTATGACTTGTAACAATTTTGTGGTAAGTGCGTAAGAATGATGTCTTTTTAATTAAAAATTGAAAAAAATCTGTACAAAGCAATTAACAACACATTTTTAGTTTCAGAACACTAGCCCATCAGGACTGTCGCTGGGCAGTAACCTGAACATACGTTTCAGCGTCACATTGTTGACAAGTAACTCCATCTGTTAGCACAACCATAAAGCATCTAGTAGATGCTATAGAGTTACCAACAACGGGGAAAAAAAAAAGAACACTAGCCAATTAAAAAAATGAACTTCTGAATAGTTTATTCTCTATTTGTAACATTCTTTTACCCTTAAAACTAAAGAAATAAGGTATTTTTTTTACAAACAACTTCAAATTAGTGTATCTTTGAAAATATTGAGATTATAACAAATGTTTATATGACATTTTTTGCTGATAATGTTTTCAGAAATAAGCTCCGTAAGTGACGGTAAATCCTCGTGAATCACCCTGTATAATAGAACATGTACTCGCTATTATGTAGCTCGGCAAGTTGCAAATTTGTTCCTCTTGACTGCACGTCTTCCTATAAATTAGTCACAAACATTTTCTAAATCCAACTTTTCAGCACTCTCTTTATGTATACTTAACAGCAGTGTGATTAAGTGTTTGCTGGGACATTATCGAAAGCAAATATGTATTCAGTCTTTCCAAAGTGGAATGAGAAAGACGAACAACGCTAGTCCCAAGAAAATCTATCACAGATAGTGCTCCGAATCAGGCGTGATGCTGTAGCCTTTCTAGAAATCAATGTTCGGCTCCTAGGAAGTGAGATTCTTGGAGCCATCCCCTTTAAGCACAGTACCCAATCAACGCCGTTAATTGCCTCCTCGACATCCATATGGGTACATCGATATAACCTCGTTCACAGATCTTAGGAAGGTGAGAAACTGTATGCAGTTGAAGATACATACTCCAGTATCATGATCAATGCACACAGGGATGTCCTTGGTGATGCTATGTATACAGGGTGTCCCATAAATCTGTAATTATAGGCCAAGTCATTATATTACAAAATGTTTCAGTATTCATTCATTCACATTTTCCTATCTAATGGCAGGTTATCTACGACAAACCCAGCATTCTCTAGTCTTAACTTTTCCCCTTTTCTCTTAGTCTCCGCATATAATCGATATATTATCTTAATGTTGTCTATTTTTATTTTATTTTAAGAGGTTATTTTACGACGCTTTATCAACATCTTAGGTTCTTTAGCGTCTGAATGAGATGAAGGTGATAATGCTGGTGAAATGAGTCCGGGGTCCAGCACCGAAAGTTACCCAGCATTTGACCATATTGGGTTGAGGGAAAACCCCGAAAAAAACCTCAACCAGGTAACTTGTCCCGACAGGGAATCGAACCCGGGCCACCTGGTTTCGAGGCCAGACGCGCTAACCGTTACTCCACAGTTGTGGACAATGTTGTCTATCATCTGTTAACTTCTTCTGCACCGAACTTTACTCCCATTCATCATTCCTTTCAGTACATCCATCAGTAGGCAGTTTCTTCTTAGCCAGTAAACCAGTCAATTCCTTTTTCTCTTCCTGAACAGTTACAGTACAACATTATTCTTTCTTCACCCATCCTTTCTAACACAGATTCATTTCTTATTTTGTCTGTCCATTTCACATCCTTCATTCTTCTCCATACCCACATTTCAAATGCTTCCAGTTACTTTCCTTCACTTCTTCGTAATGTCTATGTTTATGCCACATACAATATCACACTCCACACAAAGCACTTCACTTAAATCGTTTTCTAAAGGTCCGCAGAAAATGCATCTTTTTGTATTAAAAGCTTCCTGTGTCATTGCTATTCTCATTTTGATTTCCTGGTAGCAGCTCATGTTATACTTATGCCTTTATTTACTTGCTTACTTAAATGGCTTTTAAAAACCCGGAGGTTCATTGCCGCCCTCACATAAGCCCGCCATCTGTCCCTATCTTGAGGAAGACTAATCCAGTCCCTAGCATCATTTCCCACCTTCCTCAAATCCCTTTTAATATTATCCTCCATCTACGTTTCCCTCAGGTCTTCCAGCTAACACTCTATATGCATTTCTGTATTCACCCATACCTGCTACATGTCCTGCCCATCTCAAACGTCTGGATTTAATATTCCTAATTATGTCAGGTGAAGAATACAATGCGTGCAGTTCTGCATTGTGTAACTTTCTCCATTCTCCTGTAACTTCATCCCTCTTAGCTCCAAATATTTTCCTCTGTACCTTATTCTAGAACATCTTTAACCTCTGTTCCTCTCTGAAAGTGAGAATCTAAGTTTCACAACCATACAGAACAACCTGTAATTCATTCATTTAGTGTTGTGCCCAATTGCAGGTATTTCACTTCAAACCCAGCTTTGTCCAATCTTTTCTATTTCCTGCTTTCCTCTTTGTCTCCTCATGTGATCCATACATCTTAATGTTGTCTATCATCTGATATCTTCTTCTGCCCCGAACTCTTCTTCCATTCACCCATCCTTCTAGTGAATCCTTCAGTAGGCAGTTTCTTCTCAGTCAGTGACCCAACTAATTCCTTTTCCTCTTCCTGATCAGTTTCAGCATCATTCTTTCTTCACCACTCTTTCAAACATAGCTTCATTTCTTATTCTGTCTGTCCACTTCACACGTTCCATTCTTCTCCACATCCACTTTTCAAATGCTTCTATTCGCTTCGTCGTAATGTCCATGTCTCTGTTCACTACAATGCCACACTCCATACAAAGCACTTCACTAGTCTCTTCCTTACTTCTTTATCCAGAGGTCTGCAGAAGTGTTTTATAAATTCTAATTTTTCATTTTTTTTTAAAGCAGACGGGATGACAAAAGCTTCTCAATCGAATAATAGCAGGCATTTCCCATATTTATTCTGCGTTTAATTTCCTCTCGAGTGCCATGTATGTTTGTTACTATTGCTCCAAAGATTTTAATTTTTCCACCTTATAGTGCATTCAAACTATTTGAAGCTGTCCACTTTGTATACTCACTCAATTACAATTCGCAAACTTACCTTATTTATTTTTTTCCGATAACCATGCTCTAAGTCTTGTTTGCATTTAACTTCATCCCATACTGCTCACAGCTGTCATTTAGCTCCAGTAACATATCCCTTAGTGTCTTTTCCTCTTCTACTAGCAATGCAATATCATCAGTATAACGTACTCACTTTATTCTTTAAGGAGTAAGAAATATCTGTTCACCGGATATCGCCCAGAGTCTATGAATAATGAAATTTGCATGGGTGTTGCAAGCGAAAACGAAATCCATAAGCGTTTAGCGATACACGAACGAAAGATGTTAGAGAAATTCAACGAGGGAGAAGAAGCCCCTCATCTGTGCAGCTATTAAATTTCTCAGCATTTGAAGGTGCTTCATTTACAGAACTATTAGCAGTCATTTGTTCCGCGGCTTGTAACTATAGCGACGCGCGTTTTCAGTAAAACTAGAGCATCGACACAAAACTCTTTAACTGACTTCCTCTGTAAGCCGCATGCCACTATTGTTTCGTGTTTGGTACATTATAATACTTCAGGAACGATCATTTGATTTCCTTTTAGCCTGATTGTCGTGGGGGTGAAATTATCTGAAAATTTAAGTGAAGAGAGACGTGGGAGTTCCACACAGCTTCTTTCGTTACTCTTGCTTGTTCATATATTATGATTGCTATGTGACGTTGCCATTTTGACACGAGGTTACCACGTGACCAGTAAAACTAACCCTTTTAGGTCCGTTATTCGGTAGGAGTTTGCTATTAAATTGCTTCAGTTACTATTTTTCCTTTTTGCTGTTAATTTTTTTCTGCGTGTGCAATTCTGTGTAAAGGTCATATCGACGGCTAATTTCAAAAGGAAAATAACTCAAAATTTAAAGCTTGAGAAACCTGAATTTTTAACCTTCATGCTGCTGTGAAAAATCCAATTAACAACACTAATTTGAAACTTATAGTACGTATAAAAACATCATTAACAGAATTTTGAATAATATCAATGATCTTTTAATTTTTCACAGTAACATAAACCATTAAAATACAGGTTTTTGAAAACTTTGTATTTTGGCTTGCTTCCATTTCCGTCGATATGTGAATGCGATTGATTATCGATAAGCTTTTTATGTATTGCCTTCTTAAAATAAAAAACTAACATTGATAGACTCCTACAGTAATTTTTTAATAAGAAAATGGAAATCGGTTTGTACCAATTTTAAGATTTTGTCAACCTGAATTTATAAAACAGATATATTACCGGTTGTGCAGTATGATTGTGAAACTTAGAGTCTCACTTTGAGAGAGGGATAGAGGTTAAGGATGTTCGAGAATAAGGTGCTTAGGAAAATATTTGGGTCTAAGAGGGATGAAGTTACGGGAGAATGGAGAAAGTTACACAACGCAGAACTGCACGCATTGTATTCTTCACCTGATATAATTATGAACATTAAATATAGGAGTTTGAGATGGATAGAGCATGTAACACGTATAGATGAGTACAGAAATGCATAATAAAGTGTTAGTTGGAAGACCTTTGGGGAAGGCCGAGACGTAGGTGAGAGGATAATATTAAAATGTATTTGAGGCAGGTGGGATATGATGCTAGGATCTGGATTAATCTTGTTCAGGATAGGGACCGATGGCGGGCTTATGTGAGAGCGGCAATGAACCTGCGGGTTCTTTAAAAGCTATGTAAGTATGTAAGTAAGATATTGACTTCCACAAGATAATAGCATAAGATTGTAGGTTAAGTATGAAAATTGAGGTATAGTTCTTGAGATCTTTTTAATAATATGCAATAAAAATTTTAAAATCTAAATATTAACAACGGTCAAAATATCTTCCTTTGAAACAAAAGTTTGGAATCAATACCGTACGCCGAGCTAGCAAAAGTATTAATTGCTTTCTTTTGTAATTTCTTGAAATTCCGTTACCAATGATCCAAACTGTAATACCATAAGCTAATAAATAGTATATTACAATACAAGGTTGAGAACTACTTTTTACAAAATCGAGGAAAAACTTGAAAAACCTGTAGACCGAGTTTTTCAATTTCCGAGATTTTGTAATGCGCTTCACAAACGTGTATTGTACAACATTTTTGTACAATCATAATTTTAAAATTACAAATACAATATAAACGTTTCATTGAAAATTTAAAGCAATATTATTCCAAAGCCTTCCCAAAACTATACTGTAATGTAACTAAGTAACAATAAGTACACTGTAATGGGTATATTTCAGTACAGTTTTATGTTATGAATAGGGATTTCCCTAGCAACAAGTTTCTGTGTAAGAATTCTATGTTTTAAGGCCTAAAAACAATAGATGTAAATACAAAAAAAAACACGATCGTGCGAAAGTACTATGAAATAAAATGCAAAATAAACATTTTAAAGTGATGTTTAGGTACTAATAGTTTTCGGTATATAAACAATTCTAGCTAACCTATAACAACTTGTATCAATATGTCGTTCCCAAGTCAGCATCAGCCTATTTTTTTTTTTTTTTTTTTTGAGACTATAGATAAAATTAAGGGAGATGGAGGGTGTTGGCGAAATGAAAATGAAATTGGGAGAAGTTAGAGAAAAAAAAACTTTCTTAATACCTGCTTTTTCCGCCACAAATTACATCACAACCTGGCCGACAATCGAACCTGGACCATCTGAATGGAAAGGTAGCACACAGCCACAGATGCGGCTCGTTTAGTTGGAGTAATAGTGCAACAAATACCGTTTCCCATGTAGCAGTGTTTATTCTCTGGAATGTTCTTGAGTCTCCGTCACTTTGAAGACAAATTGAACACAATGGATAGAGGTGGCGCTCGGGCATAGATCGCTCTTGCACCCAGTGGCCGCCGCAGGCACCTGTTGCACGCCCTGTCCGAGCGGGCGATTCTGTAAAACTGCATTCGATTAATTATCTTGATGTGAACAGGTATGAAGAGGAGAATCGTCAGTTATAACGGAAGGAAATTCTGCTCCAGGGGACGGAAAATTCTGTCCTATTTTTAGTTACATAGCTTGCAACAATACCGGAATATGTGTGAGCATGTAGGCCTGCATACACTGAAAGGTAATGTGATGAATGTGACACATACTTTCAGAATCAACGCATTGCCCACCGCTGCGGAGTAACGGTTAGAATGTTAGATCGTGAAACGAACGGTCCCGGGTTCATATCCTGGTTGGAACATGTTAAGGCAGGTTCACAATAAACCGGGAACGAGAGCCAAAACGAGAACGAGAAGCGGAGGACTTGAAAGTGAAGATTTCTGATCCACAATAAACCGAGAACGGAAACGATTATGCATATCGATAAGTCAAAGTCGATATTATGCATTCTGATGTTCTGATTGCTAAGACCACACCGTACACGAGCCTGGCCCTTACGGTAGTGGCCAGAAACATTTTTGTTTTATAAATTTACTTTGTACTCGCTAGCTAGCTAGTTAAATAAATAAATAAATAAATACATAAGTAAATAAATAAATAAATAAATAAATAAATAAGTAAATAACTAAATAAGTAAATAAATAAATGACTAAATAAATAAGTAAATAACTAAATAAATAAATAAATAAATAAATACCTAAATAAATAACTAAATAAATAAATAACTAAATAAATAAATAACTAAATAAATAACTAAATAACTAAATACATAGACACACAGACAGACAAATGAATAAATAAATAATTATTTATAAAATAATTAATTAAATAAGTAAATATATTAACAAGTAAATAATTAAATAAATACATTATTTAATAAATAAATAAGTAAATAAATAATAAATAATTAAACAAGTAAATAAATTAATAATTAATAATTAAATAATTAAACAAATAAATTAATAATTAAATACTTAAACAAAGAAATACATAATTAAATTAGTAAGTAATTAAATAATTAAATACATAAATGCATAATTAAATAATTAAGCAAATAAATAATTAAATAACTAAATAAATAATTAAACAATTAAAATAATAAATAATTAAAGGAATAAATAAATAAATAAATAATAAATTAATAATTAAATAAATAATATATATAAATAAAATAATAAATAAATATACAAATAGATAAAAAGATAAATAAGCACACAAATAACTAATACACAACAGACAAATAAAAAATAGAAATGAACAACTACATAAATAAATAACTAATAAAGAAATAAGTAAATGAATAGAATATAAATAAATGAATATATGAATATCGATAAGGGAATAAATAAATAAATAAACAATTAAATAAATAAATTTGTGTAAAATTTAAGCATTCTTTCATGAGTACAAGCCAGCCAACATAAACACAGATTAACCAACTTCAAGGATATTTAAGACACAGAATATTTAAGAATTCATCTCACATGGTAATCAGGCGACATATACACGTAGCATAATATTGAAAGTAATTCTGCTCAATTTCTGAATTAGTTCTAACTTTCAGTTTTTGAGAGCAGACTGGATGACAAAAACTTCTCAACCGAATAATAACAGGCACTTGAGCCACAGATGCCTCGAGATGTAAGTTTTCGTGTGACGTCAGAGGTGCAGTTCAGAGTGTAGCTGGCGCTCTTTCTTTTCCTGCGCTCACTTTACAGGTTAATTGAGCCAGGCTTTATCGTCAGAAACAAAAAGTTCTTCCTGCCAAACGGTTCATATTGCAGGTGCAAAAAAAGGGGCTGCCTTGATTACGCTTGAATTGTGCGCGATGAACAAATTGCTTCCTGAGGACGGTGCGAGCTCCCATGCCACGCGCTTATTGATTCCGCGACCCTATTATTCCTGTGCACCTTGATTGGGAGAGACGTCCATGCATGTGGCTGGCCACCTCGCAGTCCGTCGAATATAAAAACAAATTTCACAAATATTTCTGACTTGACGATGAAATAAATGAAAAAATGTGAATAGAAAAACTTTAAGAATACTTGAAAATCAATATTAATTGTAACTTTGACTGCCTCCGTGGTCTGTTAGTCAGCATGCTGGCTTCCATATCTGGAGGTCCCGGGTTCGATTCCCGGGTCGGCTCTCGGTGAATTTTTCTTGAAGGAGAAGAATTCCCTGGGTGTCTAGAGTCAGGAAATTTGTGTGAATGTGAGTGTGATTGTGAGTGTGCCGGGTTAATATTAATTAACCGATCATCACAAATATAAAAAATACATCAGGACTGTCGCTGGGCAGTAACCTGAACACACGTTTCAGCGTCACATTGTTGATAAGTAACTCCATCTGTTAGCACAACCATAAAGCATCTAATAGATGCTATAGAGTTGCCAACAACTAAAAAAAAAAAAAAAAAAAAATGCAATTAGCGCTGCACTGTCAGCCAAAAGTTTATAGACCTATGTGTGTAGATTATACAGGACTTTTATTTCAAAACTTCCCGGTCTAAATATCTAATTATTTAAATTGAATTCAATTTAAACAAAAAACACGTCAATTTAGATACTGAGGGGGAAGTCTGAAACCAGGCTTAATTGCATTTTAGATTTTACCCCTCACCCCCAGCCGCCCCACTTTGAAATTTCAAATAACATCCCTATATTTTTATACTTAAATATGAAATAGCATTCAAATTTTTATACACCTAATTCATTTGTTTTCGCATCTTTTGTTTTATATCGTCGCCTAGCAACCTGGATATTTGTCATTGCTGATTAGAGCTGAAGAGAATAAAGCTACAAAAACTTATTGTGTATTTCATGTAGGCCCTAATAGTTGTGTTTGAGTATAAAATTATTTTAAAATGGTGTATACCCTGCAAGAGAGAGAACATAAATCATTTTTGTTGAATAATTTGGGGAATTACACAAAATAAGCTATGTTTTCTTCCTACAATAATAATAATAATAATAATAATAATAATAATAATAATAATAATAATAATAATCCGTGATGCTACAGCCCGTGAAGGGCCTAGACCGACCAGCCGGCTGCTGGCCTCACGCCCACATGTCGAAGCAGAGGTGGACGATCATCCAACCAGAATGGAGGTATCGTGTGGTTAGCACGATGATCCTCTCAGCCGTTATAGCTGGTATTCGCAACCGGATTTCGCTACCTATCGTAGCTCCCCAAGTGCTTCACGATCTGGGTGGGCACCGGTCCCATACACTGGCCGAAATTTCATGAAAAAATTTCTTCCCCCATGAGGACTCGAACCAGCGCGCATTCCGTAACGCGAGTCCTAGGCGGGATGCCTTAGACCGCGACGCCACTGCGCGGGACTTTCATCTTACAATCAACCGATAATAATTAAAAATATAGGTTGCCAGGCAACGATAGAAAACAAAAGATGCGAAAACAAATGAATGAGGTGTGTAAACAATTGAATGCTCTTTCATATTTAAGTATAAAAGTATAGGGGTGTCATTTGGAATTTCAAAGTGGGGTGGCTGGTGTGGGGGTGAAATCTAAAATGCAATTAAGTCTGGTTTCAGACTTCTCCCTCAATATCTAAATTGACGTTTTTTTTTTTTTTTTTTTTGTTTAAATTGAATTCAATTTAAATAATTAGTTATTTATACTGGGAAGTTTTAAAATGAAAGCCCTGTATAATACATGCATATGTATGTATGTATGTATGTATGTGTGTGTGTGTGTGTGTGTGTGTGTGTGTGTGTGTGATGAGAAAAAGTTAGATCTCAGCCTGGCAAAGGACGAGAAGTTTCAGTCCTGGCAGACAGATAGGTGAATTACATTGTTAACGAAATATCTACTACATGGATGCCTTTATTAATCCCTTTCTTCGGAGGGATCATTAAATGTCCATGTTTACTGTGAAATTACATTCTACTTTACTTAGATACGTTCTTGAGATGACTTTACTTCTATGGTTTGATTTTCGGTCTCATAGTCATAGATAAAACGGTTCTGGAATGACCCTAGGTAATGGGGTCGGGTCTCGCTCTAGGCGTCTGCGATCTGCAATGATCCATGGTCGTAAATGTCATAGAAGAAGTTGGTCTGACTGCCATCTGTGACACTGCTATATGATTTCTATAACTGTCCATTCAAGCCTTTGTGATCTCAGAGACTGATGTAATGTCAGAAAAAAAGAATTCCAAATGTGTAGTGGATAACGGACTTAGGGGTATGATTTAAATTGAAAGCTATGTCCTTTGAAGTACAGGGAGCGAAATTCAAAGGTAATAATTTCTATTACTTGGCCTCGAAAACTCAAACGTTCCAGTCATGCTGTCAATCGAACTTTAATTACAAATTTAAAATTATAAAACTTTCCACTGCAAGTAGCAAAAAATTTTATTTCCAATACTTCACATTTCACTTATAGAACAGTTTCCCCACAGTTGTACCTGTAGGCTAAATATTAATAAATTCTATGCTGCATTTGTCTGAAGTTAAAAGTTCTTGCAATTAAATAATGGCTTTTTAAGTGAATATTGTACAATAGTGATTATTTCGCTCTTGTACCAATGCACCAATGAATTAAAACATTCTATTGAGTTTTAACCAGTCAAAGCCATCCATCAACCGCAATCTTTTCGCACCTGATGCGCGTTTGTTCAATTGCTTGTCGCACCTGATGTTCAGATGTTAATTTATTCCATTTTTTCCTTAACAGTGGGCCGTGATATTGCACGATGGCCGTTCTAGCAAACATAAGTATTAAATATCTTAATTTATAACTATTATCATCAGTTTCTGTACATTGTAAATTATTAATTAATATATTCACGAAATTGTCTTACTCAAATATCACAAGAGTCCTCATCTTGTCGATAACTCACTAAATGGAAGGACCTTGGTCATAGGAAGAAAAATAAAGAAGGTAAACGTGCGAAGTCTAAATCAGGCAGTAGAGCAAGTGGAGAGCTTTAAATACTTGGGGTGTACTATAAGCAGTAACATGAGCTGCTGCCAGGAAGTTAAAAGGAGGATAGCAATGGCAAAGGAAGCCTTTAACAGAAAAAGGAGCATCTTCTGCGGACCTGTGAAAAAAGAAGTAAGGAAGATACTAGTGGAGTGCTTTGTATGGAGTGTGACATTGTATGAACATTACGACGAAGTGAAATGTGGATATGGAGAATAATGGAGCGTGTGAAGTGGACAGACAGAATAATAAATGAAGTTATGTTGGAAAGAGTGGATGAAGAAAGAATGATGCTGAAACTGATCAGAAAGAAGAAGAGGAATTGGCTGAGTCACTGGTTGAGAAGAAACTGCCTACTGAAGGATGCACTGGAAGGAATGGTGAACGGGAGAATAGTTCGGGGCACAAGAAGATATCAGATGATAGACGACGTTAAGATATATGGATCACATGCGGAGACAAAGGGGAAGGTAGAAAATAGGGAAGGTTGGAGAAAACTGGGTTTGTAGTGAAAGACCTGCCCTTGAGCAGAACAATATGAATTAATTAATACAGTCCATTTAAGAGAATAGTTTATTATTATAATAAATGATTGCAAGAATTTTATTTCTGTCCTATTTATGCAAAAATTTGAATCGAACAAATGTAAGTAACATTGAAAAATTGTTTTGTGCGAGATCGTGCGTATTTGCTTGGTTTCCGCACAAAACCAATACGCGGTAAGTGTGAAATACCACATTCAGTATTCCCAACCCAACACACATAACAATTTCCCTATTCTTACCGCTTAAGCGTCATATTCATTTTACTGCTTTAGGCTTTTAACATATTATTTTTAAAGACGTTCAATATAGTAATAATTATAAATTGGAAACTTACCACTGCAATTTCACCTAAATTGCAATGTTAATTATTGTTTTTAAATATTTGCAAAAATTAAGTAAACTCTACAACACCACAAAAGTTACTGCATTTGTAATGCAAGTAACATTAAGGAAGCCGTGAAAAATCAACAAGATTCCAGACTCATCATAGACTGGGGAAAAAAAAAAAGACAGAAGTATATCACGGCCTGCTGCAGTATAGTAAACACAGAAAACATTTTATAGGAACAATGTTGAAGATAGATATATTTGTTTTCCAAAGTTGCCGTCATTGAACAGAAACCAAGATGGAGATTTCATTGCAACTAATTAGAAATTCCTCTTTCAGGTACGTAATAAACGATCTTCGCACAAAATAATGTACGATACACGAGCGGTATGTTTGTTTCATGTTCTCGGAAATTAAAAAAGCTCAACTACGTTTCGCTTTTTCAATCTTTTCCTCGAACATGAAAACGTCAACATACCGCTCTTGTAACGCATATTACTATTACAAAACGGAAAACTGCATTTATTTGCATCAGATTTCTGTACACTTAAAGGACAAAACTGAAATCTTTTCAATAATTTATTAGCCTATCATAATAGACTGACCTTTTCAATTGACAGAGGATATTGGAGATTTAATCAATGGGTTTCCCAAAACACGCTTTGAAATGTTTCACATAAAACAATTTTTATCTCGGAAAGGAAGCAAAAACGAGCAAAACTATATTAAACTTTTTTGTTCGAAATATCTCAAGGAATAACTACCTGAAATTAATGACATTACTTACGGTTCACTTTGTACAGACGAAAAGTCGAAAACCACTTTTTTTCGTGTCAGATTTACAAAAACTTGTTTCTGCATAAAACTATAGGAACCAATTTTTTTTTACTATTTCCGCCCTAGTTTTTACACTGCGAAAGTAAAAAGAGACAATGGCAGAAAAGTAATAAAGTAATAGTGAACAGTAAGCGGGATGAAGCGAAGAAGAAATCGTAATGTAACTAGAAAGTGGCGCGTCTTTACTGCCGATCGCTTGCAGCAGGACTCGAAGCGACGGCCTTACGCACGCACGCATCTGCGTGGGTGAGTTTGACACCCTCCACCGCGCATGCGTCCCGCGGACCCCGACCAACACACTCCGGCGCGAGCTGGCCCGTCTCGACAGTTGGCATTGCACCTCGCCGCAGACTGGAGATGTGCGCGGTGCGCGGCGGGTGGACTAACCTCTGAGCAACAGGTAAACATTCATGTCGGTGCTAGGTCCTGCCTTTGTTCATTCATGTGTAGTTTACAGTTGAACAAGTTATTAATTATCAGTAACACTACAATAAAATTAACAATTACGATTTAGAAACGGCCGTAGCATTTTTATCGTAAGATTTTTTTATTTAATAAGTATATTTCTGTGCACATAATGCAATTATTTTTAAAATGGCAAAAAATGCTGTGTTCAATATTGAAATTAACTATTTTTGCTTATAATTCACACTTGTGCTAACTCGATTCCATTAGAAGTTTCATTTTATTTTCGAAACAGGCTTTAACTGTAAGTTTAAAAAAAATGAAAGAGATGTCCCTAAGCAACACAGCCTACATGTCATCCACTTTTTATGAAAATTAGAGGCCAGGGAATACATAAAAATGTATTTAAATATTAAATCTACTTTTACGAAAGGCATTGACATAATTTTAAATAATAATAATAATAATAATAATAATAATATAATAATCATAATAATAATTATAATGATAATGATAATAATAATATTATAATATAATAATCATAATAATAATGATATTAATAATAATGATAATAATAACATCATAATGATGATAATAGTAATAATTATGATAATAATAATAATGATAATGATGATAATAATAATATAATCATAATAATAATGATAATAGTATAATAATGATAATAATAATGATAATGAGAACATAATAATAATAATAATAATAATAATAATAATAATAATAATAATAATTGTAATTATAGCCACAAATGATAATAATATAATATAATATGTAATATAAGCTTAAAGCAATTATTTCCTTACTCAAAATTTTAAACTATGTATAAAGTAGGCCTATACGATTATATCTCGTCACCAGAACATTAGTAAGGCTACGAAATGAAAATATGAAGAGGTGGAAAAATTAAGATATCTTGGAGCAACAGTAACAAATATAAATGAAAACAAACACAGAATAAATATGAGAAATGCCTGTTATTCGGTTGAGAACATTTTGTCATCCAGTCTGCTCTCAAAAAAAAAAAAAAAAAAAAAAAAACTGAAAGTTAGAATTTATAAAACAGTTATATTACCGGTTGTTCTGTATGGTTGTGAAACTTGGACTCTCACTTTGAGAGAGGAACAGAGATTAAGGGTATTTGAGAATAAGGCTCTTAGGAAAATATTTGGGGCTAAGAGGGATGAAGTTACAGCAGAATGGAGAAAGTTACACAACGCAGAACTGCACGCATTGTATTCTTCACCTGACATCATTAGGAACATTGAATCCAGACGTTTGAGATGGGCAGGGCATGTAGCACGTATGGGCGAATCCAGAAATGCATATAGAGTATTAGCTGGGAGACCGGAGGGAAAAAGATCTTTGGGGAGGTCGAGACATAGATGGGAGGATAATATTAAAATGGATTTGAGGGAGGTGGGATATGATGATAGAGACTAGATTAATCTTGCTCAGGATAGGGACCGATGGCGGGCTTATGTGAGGGCGGCAATGAACCTGCAGGTTCCTTAAAAGCCATTTGTAACTAAGTAAGTGTTATTATTGTTATTATTATTATTATTATTATTATTATTATTATTTTATTTATTTATTTATTTATTTTTCATTAAATTCAGATTAAAATATTAAAAATTATACTATTGACTAATAAAATTACCCATGATTTTTCGCGCTATTATTGTTACGATTTTTTTTGTACATCTAGCCTATATTCAATGATTATGATATAAAATTTACGAACAATTAGAACTCGCGGTATTCCTTCCTAGGATTTGCTCGTGGAACCTCGGGCTTTCGCGGAACACACTTTGAGGGACGGTGTACTGTTGCATATTGTGTAGGAAGCAGAAAAACATAATTTCCAATCACCATTGCTTTAAATTCTTGCTCGCATGACTACCAGACCCATAACGAAACATCAGCTCGTTTCCATACAGAATGGATAATAAGTTTATATTGCCTTCTTGCACGGCATTTAGTTTTGACGAATTACAGTAAGCTGTATATAAAGTGACTGTAAGGTTTAGAAATGTCAAGATGACACAGGATATGGCTTGAACAATGCAATTATTGGTATACCATTATTCAGAAGAAAAATGTATGAAGGCAGGCCTATGTAACAATGGACCAACCGACAATTTGAAAAAAAATGAGAAATGCTTAATAATCTGTTGTTGGCTGAATTATTTAACTCATAAAAAATTTATAAAGTCCCCCGGCAAACCCAGCACAGAGAAGGAAAAGTCATAGTGTTATTAATGCAGAAAAATTCGATCCGGCACAGAGGTTCGAACACAGGACCTCCAGTTCTACGCACTGGGTGTTCTAATCACTGAGCTACGCCGAAGTTTAACCCACCGCACCGGATCCCGGGTCCCGGGTTCGATTCTCGGCGCTGGAGTGAGTTTTTCTGTATTAATAACAAATGATAAACATCACAGAAAACTCTGCAGGACCAAAAAAATTAATCTTTGTATAAAGACATAATGACTTGAGACTGAACATGTGTTAGGGACATCACTATTTTATATTCTTGGATATTTGTCATTTTCATTTGTTTGTAAGTTGGGACTGTCAATAGACATGAACTGAAGGACATGTTTCAATTTCTAGAACAATTTAGCAAAATTGTAATGTACTGTAATAAGTAACACAATAAAATTATCTTATATATTAGAAAAAACTGGAAATTAATGCGATATCTGCTGCCATTTATTAGCAAAATTAATTTATTTAATAAAATTTATTTATTTATTTATTCATTTATTTATTTATTTATTTATTCGTTTATTTATTTATTTATTTATTTATTTATTTATTTATTTATTTATTTTTGCTAGTAAATTTCAAATGAATGCAAGATAATATAATATAATGTAATATAATATAATATAATATAAAATAATATAATATAAACTCCTGAATCAGTAAAACTTGTGCTCAGGAGGAGATTCCAATACAGATAAAAATAAAATTAAAATTGAGAGTAAATAAATTACAGGTTAAAAAGTGTTAAATGTCTTTGAACGCAAACTATAAATCCAATACATTTTTTTGTAATTTTTATTAATTTGGAGAGGATTAGTGGTTAAAATAATATTAAAATAAAATTTGCTTAATAATCTAGGACCTTGACTCATGCTATGATAAAAAGCTGCATTGGTTTTACATTTAAGTTCAGACAAACGCAGAGAATTCATATTTTTAGTTCTATATTTATGTATATACCTTTCAAAGTTTTGAAGATTTCTGTGAAAATATTTTAATAAAATAAATTTATAAATTTGTTTAATGTTGAAAACTTTGAAATGTTTAAACAACAATTCAGTTGAGTAATCTTTCTGCTTTTTTAAAACAAATTTTAACACTTTTTTTCTGTAGTAATATTAACGGATATAGGTTGGATTTATAAGTTCCACCCCAATCTATAATACCAAACATAAATATAGATTGAAATAATGCTAAATAAATTATACGTAAAAAGTTAATTGACAAAATATTTCTTAAAACAACAAAGTAATATAATATTTTACGTAATATATGACAAATATAATGAATATGATTTTTCTATTTTAAATGATTATCAATAATTATACCTAAGTAACCTCATTAACTTCATTAATAACTGAACAATTGCAATTTATATCGGAACAGTCAAAATTATGCATTTTTATTTTTAGTGTAGATGAAATTGGTGTATTACTTTTATTATTTAAAGAAAATGGGATAGCAGTCGTTTTATCTTCATTAATTACAAGAGTATTTAAATCGAACCATTTTTTTTTATTTTAAGCCGCAATTTTTATTATAATTTTGCTTTGCAATATTAGCTCGACTGCTGGTCTGTTGTTAAAAATCGGTTATTCTCTTCTTATTATTATTATTTGTAACATTACGAATGTTACAACACTTCTTGCATAAAATATTTAATAAATAACCACATGCTTGTATTCATCATCATACACAATCTCGCTCTCGCGCTTGTGGAATACCCTACCCAGTGACATCAGAGACTGTCGGAATTTAGTAGCGTTCAAAAGCAAACTTATTAAGCATTTTCTGACTGCGTAGAGTAGGTTTAGTTTTTACCCATTGAATAAAAAAATTTTCTCTCTTCTTAACTTCTACAATAAACTGTCTAGCCCTTATTAATCAGTTAATCTTTTAGTACTTTGATTTTTATTGTATTTGTAAATTTAATATTAATTGTAATTATAATTGTAATTGTATTCTTAATATTGTAGTTGTAACCCCCTGGTAGAGGGGAAGAGAAGGCCTGATGGTCTTATCTCTACCAGGTTAAATAAATATAATAAAATAAATATTTCAATGGTGAGTAACTTATCTCGAAAACATGTTTTTGTCGGTTGGTCTCGTATTGCGTAACTCCGTTCAAATGAAACAAAAACTACTAAGTCAGGCAAACAACCAAAAAAAAAAAAAAAAAAAAGACGAGTAAACCAGCAAGAAAACAAAATTTCCGAAACAGTCAGTTGTAACAGGAAGCCCAGTACCCCATGGTGGACGACCACCTTATCGCACCCTACTCACTTTCTCTCTTTAATTACGCATTGTTTGAGGTTCATAATTTGTCACGGACACCGAGATACAAAAAAAAGTAGATCGAGTTGTTGATAAAGCAACCCCGAACTTTTGGCATACTTTTGTTATACCATTGCTCCTTTATCAGCATGCGATGAACTTGTGTGCGAGCACTGGAGTTATAATAATAATAATAATAATAATAATAATAATAATAATAATAATAATGATTTATTTAACCTGGCAGAGTTAAGGCCATACGGCCTTCTCTAACACTCAACCAGGAGCAAAACTGCGTTACGAAAAACACTACAAATTTACAAAGTACACTACAATTTTACACACAAAACTGAATAATATAATAATAATAAAATGTAAACAACAAGTAAGTAGAAATCAGACATAATATATAACATACAGAAAGAAAGAAAAAAGCATAATAAAATGTGAACAGCAGGTCAAAATAAATGAGACATACCAAGTATAAAAAAATTAGACAATTATTGATAATAATAATAATAATAATAATAATAATAATAATAATAATAATGATAAAAAATAAGAATAGTAATAATAATGATAATAATAATAACAATAATAATAATAATAATAATAATAATACTAATAGTAGTAATAAAATAGTGCAGTACAAAGCATCCAATGAATAAAATATTTTTAAGTACACATAGTAAGGAAAATTATGATTATATATAGCTCAACTTATCACATTATGATGGATGGATCAATGGACTGTTGAATTGACTGATGGATGGATCAGTAGACTGTTGAATTGACTGATGGCTCAATGGACTGATACATTGACCGGTGAATGGATGGAAGTACGGATTAAGGCGTAGAGGAAGAGACAGGCGAACAGACGGATGGACAAAGGGATGGATGGATGGATGGATGAATTGATGGATTGACTGGTGGATTGATGGATAGACGATATATTTACTGGTGGGTGGATGGAAGTGCGGATGAAGGTCTAGAAGGAGAGAGAGACGGACAAACGGTTGGATGGACGGACGGATGGATGGATGGATGGATGGATGGATGGATCGTACTCCATGCTGTTATACTATATCTCTGCACGTTTATTAGAGCAAATCTGAAGCAGATGTTGGCCTGCATGTACGAATCAGACTGTCTGAGTCTTAATACGAAACTCGGCAGTTTTGTTCCGTCAGTACTGGATGTGTGCTATATTGATGCAGATGTCCCTAAGGTACATTATGATGACGTAGACGACAATTCCGTCTACCGCAGTCGCAGGTGTGTCCTATTGCTCTTAATAAATGCCACTTCTTACTAGCGTCTCTTGCACGAGCTGGCTGGAATCACTAGATAAGCAGGTTTTCAAAACTGCACAGAGTGATTACTTCACAAAAACAAACGAACTACTTTCTCAGCAATCAGTTGTCATAGTAACCTATATACGAATAAACTGTAGCGGCGTGAGGCAATGGGCTTATCACGCCACGACCTCATATTTGAACAAGTAGCCATGGAATTTTAGAAAGTAGAAAAATCTTATCAATTTTTTACGGAAATTAATTCTTCATATCATCTTTTCAAGGCGAATTCATCTATCTATGTGTTTATGTCATTCATGTGCTTTCCACGTGGAAATTTTTAATAATAATAGTAATAATAACATTATTATTACTTACTTACTTACCGGCTTTTAAGGAACCCGGAGGTTCATTGCCGCCCTCACATAAGCCCGCCATCGGTCCCTATCCTGAACAAGATTAATTCAGTCTCCATCATCATATCCCACCTCCCTCAAATCCATTTTAATATTATTTTCCCATCTACGTCTTGGCCTCCCCAAAGGTCTTTTCCCCTCCGGCCTCCCAACTAACACTCTATATGCATTTCTGGATTCGCCCATTCGTGCTACATGCCCTGCCCATTTCAAACGTCTGGATTTAATGTTCCTAATTATGTCAGGTGAAGAATACAATGCGTGCAGTTCTGCGTTGTGTAACTTTCTCCATTCTCCTGTAACTTCATCCCGCTTAACCCCAAATATTTTCCTAAGCACCTTATTCTCAAACACCCTTAACCTATGTTCCTCTCTCAGAGTGAGGGTCCAAGTTTCACAATCATACAGATCAACCGGTGATATAACTGTTTTATAAATTCTAACTTTCAGATTTTTTGACAGCAGACTGGATGATAAAAGCTTCTCAACCGAATAATAACAGGCATTTCCCATATTTATTCTGTGTTTAATTTCCTCCCGAGTATCATTTATATTTGTTACTGTTGCTCCAAGATATTTGAACTTCTCCACCTCTTCAAAAGATAAATTTCCAATTTTTATATTCCCATTTCGTACAATATTCCCGTCACGAGGTACAATCATATACTTTGTCTTTTCGGGATTTACTGCCAAACCTATCTCTTTACTTGCTTCCAGTAAAATTCCCGTGTTTTCCCTAATCGTTTGTGGATTTTCTCCTAACATATTCACGTCATCATGCATAGACAAGCAGCTGATGTAACCCGTTCAATTATTGTTGTTAGCCTATATTATTATTATTATTATTATTATTATTATTATTATTATTATTATTATTATTATTATTATTATTATATGATTAAAATGGATTTGAGTGAGGTGGGATATGATGATGGAGACTGGATTAATCTTGCTCAGGATAGGGACCAATGGCGGGCTTATGTGAGGGCGGCAATGAACCTCCGGGTTCCTTAAAAGCCATTTATGAGTAAAATAAAAAAAAATTGAATCGTTTTTATAAGATATGAATGTTATCATAAACAACCTGGCGTAACAAAGACGACAAAGATAAGAATTATCTAATGCCCTGTAGGAGGTATAGACCATCAATAGGGAATTGGCATGATCTTCCTCAGCAGGTTCATTAGACAAGTTTCGACCACCAAATTCACAGACGGACTGGCGAACGATAACCTAACCTGTGCGAGACACATGTGAGGACGCGGTGCACATGGCTGAGGCTGGTCGGAGTCACTTGGTATGAGTCACGACGAGCGCTGACGTGGCCCATTGTTCGTCCAGAAACACGAGTAGTCGTGGGTTCGAATGTTTCCATTGTCATATCAAGCCTTGCGTTGTCTAAGGTCGCAAACTGTGCAACTTCGTATATCGCCAACGTTTAGAAATAGATTTCACTTAAACGATGTGAGGCTTCCCAATGCAGATGTTACGAATTCGATTAAGACAGAAGAGAGGGTGTATTTACACATCGCCAACATGGCCATAATCCGGGGCGGCAAGTCATGGAGGGCGAAAAAATCCTTGTGTATTAGCAATTTTTTGAACCGTGCTCGAAATGTGGTAATTTGAAAATGTTAATAGACTCGTGCATATGACGCAAACGTCTTACATTAATTTATATATATGGTAAAGGTTGGTAATATTTTGATACTAATGATAGTTCTCTTTGAGAATTTTTTTTTTTTTTTCAATTTTACTGAGCGAGAGGAAGATCAGTTTTTTGCGTCATATTAAAGGAATATTCGTGAACAAATTTCTGCACAAAACTAGTCCTTCTCTCGCTCAGTAAATTTGTAAAAAATTCTCAAAAAGTACCATCATAATATTATTAGTATCACAATATTACCAACGTCTACCATATATCCGAACAATAAGTTATTAAGCGAACACTCCAACCTTTTTCCTAATATTTTAACCAATTTTTGAGTGCATGTTTATCATGTAAAGGACTAACAAAATTCTAATTTTGAACTGCCAATTGTTTTTGGTATTTGATTTTTTTAGAAATATTTTCAAACTCAACTTTTTAGAAGAAGGTCTCAATTTTTAAGCTTCCTTTTTTTTCTTAAATTCACAAGACATAGAGAAACATTTCTGTGTATTCATTTTATGAAATATCTCATTTATTCGCTTTCAAAAAATTTTTGAACTTTTCAAATGTTATTTTTTCTATCATTCATTAATATTATTAATAAAATAAACTAGCAGCATTTCTTACAAAATAAAGACACAGAAGCATGCAGCTACCTCATAAATACTTGCACTAAAAATTTCATCCAGATTGATTAATATTTGGCATAAAAAGTTGGTGTTTAATCATGAAAATTAAACTTACGGTAAAATGTATTTGAAAGTAAAATGAATATTTATGTAACACATACCTATTAAAATTCTCCTCCGCTACATTCATCTAGTAACTTCAGAGAGCTAACTTTAGAAAAAACGTTACTAGATTTGTAATCAGATATTTGTAAAAAATAATTCTTTAATAAAAAAAATAATTTTAACAGCTCTTCTTCCTTAATTAAAACCACTTTTGAACATATTTGTAAGTATAATTGAACTAAATCCATTTGGAGTATGAAAATATAAGGTAAAGTTGCGTGTTGCCGTGATACCCCTAATTTCGTGATACTTTTTTTTTCACTGACTATCACGGGATTGGATACCTTGCTTGAAAGTTCACCGATCTCTCAAAAGTAGCTGAAAGATGCACTTCTTCGAGAAAGATGTCTGTCGCTATGATCAAACGGCAAAGCTTTGACTAACATTAAGTTTTAAAAAAAGTATCACGGGACTAGGGGTATCACGGCATTAAGCAACTTTACCCTATATTCTAAAGAAGTGAAATAATCAATAAATCAATCAAGAGTTGACTTCCGATGAGCTTCAGATTGATCAGTGAGAGAGATATCCAGAAATGCTGCTGCAGATGGAATCCGCCGTCTTCCAAGAATTTGCAACGTATTGTTTTTCATTTCATTTCATTTCATTTATTATATTCCATAGATCTTACATGAGCAATGAAGCTTTAAGATGTAGAACGAGTCAAAATTTTACAATATTACAATTACAATTTTTACAAATTTTTACAATTTTTACCTTATTCTCAAACACCCTTAACCTATGTTCCTCTCTCAGAGTGAGAGTCCAAGTTTCACAACCATACAGAACAACCGGTAATATAACTGTTTTATACTAACTTCATTGTCACTACTAATTGCGTGTAGGCTCTCTTTTCCAATAATTGGTCTAAAAATACCCTCCCGTCATACTTTAGCGTTGAAATCCCCCAATAAAATTTTCATGTGATATCTAGGGAATTGATCAAAAGTATGTTCTAATTC
Source organism: Periplaneta americana (assembly GCF_040183065.1). Lineage (NCBI taxonomy): Eukaryota > Metazoa > Arthropoda > Insecta > Blattodea > Blattidae > Periplaneta > Periplaneta americana. The sequence continues at coordinate 12,629,660 of NC_091123.1, forward strand.
CTCATAGAAGCTATCCTTTATATGGTCGTCTTTCTCTTCTGTAGGGGCGTGAGCATTTATAACTATGATGTCGCACCATCTACCCTTAAGTACTAAATATGATAACCTGTCACTGATAAATTCGACCTTTTTTACTGCTGATTTTATTCTTTTATGAACAAAGAATCCTGTTCCTAACTGGTGATTATTGTTTCCTTCCCCATAATACAACAAGTAATCTCCTATTTGTGATATGCCATTCCCATCTAACCTAACCTCTTGTACTCCCACAAAGTCTATTCTATATCTAGCTAGTTCTTTTGCTACTAATGTTACCCCTCCTGTTCTATAAAGACTAGTTACGTTCCAAGTGCCAAATCTCAAAACCTTATTCCTTTGCTGTGGTCGTGCCAGAGAATCAGTCCTATTCCGAGACCTTTAGGGAGGCCGAGACGTAGATGGGAGGATAATATTAAAATGGATTTGATGGAGGTGGGGTATGATGATAGAGACTGGATTAATCTTGCACAGGATAGGGACCGCTGGCGGGCTTATGTGAGGGCGGCAATGAACCTTCGGGTTCCTGAAAAGCCATTTTTAAGTAAGTAAGTTTTACAATTTTTACAATATTTTACAATTTTTACAGTTTTACAATTTTTAATTTTCTAAAATTTTTTACAACATTTTGGCGAGATGTAGTGAGATGAGTTGAAGTATGTAATGTCAAAAGTAACCTAAATAAATTTAGTGTGAAACAGTAACTATGTTGCCGTTACTTTTCGAATGCCCTTGTATTTATTAATTCCCCTATACATCACATTCGACTGCGATTCAGATCAGTGCATCGGTTATCCAATTACGCGAACTACCCTTCCTTAATCAGTAGGTTTAACATTTCAACTGTTTGTTAGTTACTCGGTCGGTTAGTCAGTCAACATGTCAGGCAATCAGTTATTCGATCAACCAGCAATCAATCAGTTTGTCAATCAGTCATCAATAATTACTTGAATGCTTGTCAGACACTTAATCCATGAATCAGTAACTCCTTCCATTAGTCTGTCAGTGGTCAGTAATTATCAGAATGCCTGATCAGCAGAGACCGGAACTTTGGTAGAATGCCTTTTTAAATGTGTTAAATCTATCTTCATTTTGAAAGTAAATCTGTACGAATTATACCTTTGTGATTGAAACGTCACAGTTTTATGTTGCCCTTTTCTGCCTTTTTTTTACTATAAATGCCTAGTTTACAAAATAAATTCTTTTTTGCTGTTATTTGATTATTTATCTATTATTTATTAATTTATTATTAAAAATTGCTTAGTAGTAGTAGTAGTAGTAGTAGTAGTAGTAGTAGTAGTAGTAGTAGTAGGCTTATTTTGTTTGGCAGAGTTAAGGCCATGAGGCCTTCTCTTCCACTCAACCAGATATATTTTAATTTATTTCTATAACCGCTACAATGAAAGTGACTTCACCGAATGTATATTATTGTCTTTCAGTCAGTTCATATTCTCTTTGCAACAATGAGTGCTGCCGTGCAAAAATGTATAACAGTAAGCGTTTTAATTATCGCTTGTGTTTATTTGACAAGGCAACAATGAGTGCGGGTCTAACGTTATTTTTAATACGATGAAAGAGTAATGGAACGGAGAAAAATTCTCTCCGGCGCCGGAATTTGATCCCGGGTTTTCAGCTCTACGTGCTGACGCTTTATCCACTAACCCACACCGGATTCCACCCCGGCGTCGGAAGAATCGTCTCAGTTTTAAGTTCCAACTCTTGGGTGGAATCCGGTGTGGCTTAGTGGATAAAGCGTCAGCACGTAGAGCTGAAAACCCGAGATCAAATCCCGGCGCCGGAGAGAATTTTTCTCCGTTCCATTACTCTTTCATCGTATGATGACGCAGAATATCTGCATGGAAATATCATATGTACTTCGGTACATTATAATAATATATATGTTATTTTTAATGGTTATTTTTCTTTCAGTTTTCATTGCGACGTTGCTGTAGCTATAGTCCCGTCGCTCTTATTTCCGGCAGCCAATCACGTTGCAGGTCGGCTACATTTAAACGTGTGGGTCTTGTGATTCGCTCCTGATGACGTTATGCATTTCCTAAGGCTCGATAAGTACTTAATATAATCGCCCGCCGTTTTGGCTCTTTCGTTGACGTTTGAAGAAAGCACACGAGGACGTTATTTGCTGCTAAATTATTTTCTCAATTACAATGCGTTTGATTTATTATCATAGGAGCTACGACATGATAATGTTTAATGGTGTGGCAAATTGCTCGTCTGGTAGTTCGGCAACGAAAGAACGAAAATGGCGAACGGTACTGCCTACCTAGACTTTATAGAGCCTTCACTTTCTAAGGTGTAAGCAAAGAGGAGGAGTCACGCCGGGAATAACAGCGTCGCGACTATAGCTAAATATTTCATATCGCAACATATCAGTACAACCAAACACAAAAATGCACTTTCCAAGGCTACTGGGAAGAAGATTTCTTTGCTTCCAACAGTAATTGCAACATCGAGTCGAAAATCTCAATTTGCATTCGACTTATGTGAAACTTTTCTTGCTGCCAAAACCCCTTTGTGGAAAGTGCAAGGTTGTGGATCTAGTGCAAGATTTTTGTAATTGCTTTTTATTGCGTATTTTAGCTATTTATAATGCCTTTTTATCTGCCTATTTTAGCTATTTATGATGCCTTTTTGCCTTCCTATTTTAATGATTCATAATGCCTAAACTTACGGTCTCTGCTGATCAGTCACTTTATCGATAAGTATGTATGTATGTATTTATTCACACTGCAATGGGTATATACCCGGTGGCAGTGGTAACTAATTACACTCAATAATGACAATAATAAACTTATTAATTAAAAATACAATTAATGATAATACTAATAATTAATACTAATAATAATAATAATAATAATAATAATAATAACAACAACAACAACAACAACAACAGGGAATATACTAAATTAAATGAAACGATCACTTAAAAATAACATTTGAAATATTCTAGTTTGTATCTTAAAACTAAGATCGAACTAAAACTCACGAGTATATGTTCATATCTGCACAAGTACCTTTCAAAATTACACTCATTTCGCTGTCAACTCACTCACTGCACTGGAACTACGACACATTTCGCTGATTCTATCCTGATTTCACTAACACTTCAAAAACATTTCACTGTTCAAATACTTTGCACTGCCACTATAACCTATAAAGCTTCACTGACAGGAACACGTTTCACGTACACAGCACACTTCACTGACACGGCATACTTCTTCACTGATACAACACACTTCACTGACACAACATAATTCTTCACTGATACAACATAATTCTTCACTGATACAACACTTCAATAACAACATATCGTTTACACCCTTTAAGTACTGTGTATAATTACCGTCTATTAGTAAGGTCCTTAAGCCTATTTTTAAATACATTTTTGGTTGTTGGTATAGCCTTTAGTAAGTCTGCAGGTAAAGCATTCCAGTACGATTGAGAAAAGAAACCTTTCCAGTGTCCGTCCTCTGCCTTCTTTCCCTCAATTTATATGAGTGGTCGTTCCTTGAAGAGTAATTTGGCGCCTGCAACCTATTTTTTATTTCTCTCCAGGCAGGCTCACCTCTGTATGTTTTGAACAGTGCGCATAATCGAATTCGCGTTCTCCTGTCCGTGAGTGTGTTCCATTTTAATGGTGAATTTTTCCGACAACACTTAAGAGCCCGTTTTTGAATCTTTTCCAGTATATCAATGGTATATCTTCTAACTACTGAAATGTTATCTACAGAGGAGCTTAGATGATATTTTCAAGTATACGTGACAACATAAATGTTATAGTAACGATAAACACCCGAGTTGTCATTCGCAATGGAAAGTTTACAGTACCATTAATGCCACGAAATATATCCATAAACAGATGGTTGAAATGACCTAATGTTTATGTTTATGAAAATATCTGAATGATTACATTAAATAACCTGACCTCAAGCTCTAGCGTTCACGTCGCGTTTTTGTTTACTTTTCATTGTTAATGGCGCTTTACTCTACGCTCCAACTCTAATATTAGGCGTAATAATGCACCTAAAACAAATATATCAGCGGTTTTCTTGTATCATTTTTAGTACTGTCACAATTTCGTATTGTACAGAAACCACGCGAAAGCCACAACTCTCTCCTCCACACTGAAAACTCTCATATTCGTCTCGCCATATTGCATTGTTGGAATAGCTGGGAATTTTCGTGTGTTATGGTTTCCCTCAAGTCCACAAGATACTCGTATCTCCCTCCATGGCTACACCTCGAAATATGTCTGCCATTGTCGTACAATGAGCTGCAAAAGAGATGCCGATACGAAATTATATTGTTTTCAGAGGACTTTAGCAAACTGGACGAGGTGGAAAGCTATTTTCCTGAGATTAGTTTTTTTTTTTAACATGTAAATACGACTTTTATAACATGTTCACGTTATTGTTTAATATAAATTGATTTTAAATTATTCATATACTTTTATTTTACACCATTAATAAGAATACTAAACGAAAATAGTGAAATTGCAGTTTATATGGTATTCCACAGCCTTCCTTATTATCCACGGACGATGTCATTGTTACAATCGATAGGCCTGTATACGGTCAGTTACGTTTCATATTGTATTAACAAAAAAAGTATCATACTATCGTATTGCAACAACTCAAAATTATAATAAAATAATATATAAATATACATTATACAGGGCTTTCATTTCAAAACATCCCAGTCTAAATAACTAATTATTTAAATCGAATTCAATTCAAACAAAAAACACGTCAATTTAGATATTGAAGGGGAAGTCTAAAACCAGGCTTAATTGCATTTTAGATTTCACCCCCAACCCCAGTCTCCCTCACTTTGAAATTTCAAATGACACGCCTATGTTTTTATACTTAAATATGAATTGAAAGAGCAATCAATTGTTTATACATCTCATTCATTTGTTTTCGCACTTTTATTTTCTATCGTCGTTTGACAACCTGTATTTTTGTTATTATCAATTGATTTTAGAATGAAGACACAGCTTATTTTGTGTAATTTCCTCAAATTAATTAATAAGGATGCTTTCTGTTCTCTCTTGAAGGGTATACACCATTTTAAAGTAATTTAATACACAAACACAACTATTACATGAAATGCTCAATACGTTTTTGTAGTTTTATTCTGTACAGCTGTAATCAACAATAACAAAAATCCAGGTTGCCAGGCGACGATAGAAAACAAAAGATGCAAAAACAAATTAATGAAATGCAGAAACAATTTAATGCTCTTTCATATTTAAGTGTAAAAAGATAGTGGTGCCACTTGAAATTTCAAAGAGAGGGTGGCTGGGGGTGGGGGTGAAATCTAAAATGCAATAAGCCTGGTTTCAGACTTCCCTCTCAATATCTAAATTGACGTGTTTTTTGTTTAAATTGAATTCAATTTAAATAATTAGTTATTTAGACTGGGAAGTTTTGAAATGAAAGTCCTGTATATATTATTGGTCTATACGTATATTTATTCATATAGTTTATTTATAATTTATTGAAGACATACAGGAACTAGCTAAATCATGTAATGATATCAGAGCAATAATAGAGTTTATATTATGCAATGCCTTCTGTGTATCTGTATTTATATTGCTTCCTAAGCGAAGTCATAACATGATAATATTTCAAATCGACATTGACTTCGACTCTGCATTTCTTTTACAGCTCTGTGTACTAGTAACGCCAATACATTGTTCTTTCAATTATTTATTATCATAATACTCTGCTGTCTTAAGGGGAGGCAGAGGTGAAATTTTCGAACAAAACTGAAGAAAAACTGAACATTTGGTTTTTTCCATTTTTATTATCTTTATTTTGATATTCCGATGTTAGTTTTTGATTTTGTACCCTTAAAAGTATGAAATTAAAACCAAGATAACTGTATTACTATATTATTCCCATAATAAACTAATACTTATCATTATTTATATACCTTCTCTGAACATATAAATAAAAAGAAATATTGAAAATTTCTTACAATATAGTGCATGGAGCATTTTATATCAAACGATATAAAGTTTTATAATAGTACATTATGCAACGAGCCTATAATGATAGTAATTAAGACGCGAGTATGGATGTTTATGAAACGAGCGCAAGAGAGTTTCATAATTTTCATACGAGCTTCTTAATTACCATTATACGACTTTTTATGCTCGACCATATTTCTAACTTGAAATTATTCAGATGTATACATTTTATTTGTATCTGACAAGGTCGGAAGTGACCTTGTTCTAGGTCGTGAATTGTGAGATGTGCGCAGACGCGAAAGTATTGATTTTTTTCCGAGGAACAATAATGTCATTGACCTTGATGTAATCCCGTTAAACTTGGTATAACCCTGATTATTGAATTCGACATTGAAAAACGAGATGACAAATTGAATTTATTTGAATATTATTTACAATTAACGCTAATTTTTATAGTAACAGAACATAACCTTCTGCGACAGTATTGGATTTCCAGCCTCCGTGACTTTTCGCTAATTCTCTTTCGATTGCATATCCGAGAATAATCGATACTTGCGGTTTTATAACGGTACAAAGCTGACTTGTCATTGGCTGAACACATGTAAGCTGAGTTGTCATTGGCTGAAAACACCTGTACTTTAATGAGTATGTCTACCTTAATGACATGCATTAAAGGACTGCTACCAGATGTATAATTACTACATTTCGGCATGGTCGAGCATAAAATTATTAATATTTACAGAACTATTGTACTTAGAAAGTTGAAACTTGGTACGTCCATTACTAATAACATACTTAGTATCAATGATCAATTTCAAACAAATCGGATAAATTTTGTGGATTTTTAAATATTCACCTCTGCCTCCCCTTAAATTCACTGGGCATATTGATAATTAAATCAATGGCTTTTCAAAAACACGCTATGAAATGGTTCATATAAAACTATTTTTATATCGAAAAAAGAAGCAAAAACAAGCAAAATTGTATTAAATTTTTTGTTTGAAATATCTCAAAGAATAACCTCCTGAAATTAGTGATATTACTTAAGGTTCACCCTGTATAGGGTTCACAATGGACCAAAGCGTGTCTAGGTCCAATGACTCGTTGCGGATGGAGCCCTTAACAAGCCAATCCAATCCAAACATAATCTAAGGATCAAGTGCGTATTCTTCTTTTGATTGTGTTGGGTTTAGGCTATGCTTGCATTACACTCGCCCTCAGGTACAGTCTGTGGACGATCGAATTTTGGAACGTTTGGATGGCTTTTAATTACATTTGTATCGAATTATTTGGGGCAAATATAATTAATTCAATTGCTTCAGGTATACACCTGCACAATTTTGAGCGGGTCACTACACGAAGATTCGTTCCCGCAGGGGAACTTCAATGAAAACAGAAATTCTGCACCAGTTAACGGGAACCCCTGTCGATGTAGCGCATGGACTGTCCTGCAGTCGTGAATACGATGCATAACTCCGAAGTCCGGACGGAGCTCATCCTTATATGACCCAACAACACTTATTTGTTAAAGATTTGGTACAGAGAACTATGCCGGCTATAGGCGTAGCATCTCTTCCTTTGTCTTCCTCCATCCCTTGTGCATTTTGGCTTATAATTTGGAATAACACATGTAAAACGATACGGACATTCCACCGCTGTGGAGTAACGGTTAGCATGACTGACCGTGAAAGAAGCGGGACCGTGTTCAAATCCTGGTTAAGACAAGTTACCTGGTTGACGTTTTTTCCAGAGTTTTCCCTCAACCCACTAATAGCAAATGCTGAGTAGCTTTCAGCTCTGAACCCTGGACTCATTTCGCTGGCATTATCACCTTCATTTCACTCAGTTGCTAGATAAACATAGCAGTTGATAACTTACTTACTTACTTATGGCTTTTACAGAACCTGGAGGTTCATTGCCGCCCTCATATAAGCCCGCCATTGGTCCCTATCCTGAGCAAGATTAATCCAGTCTCTACCATCATATCACACCTCCCTCAAATCCATTTTAATATTATCCTCCCATCTACGTTTCGGCCTCCCCAAAAGTCTTTTTTCCTCAAGTGTTCCATCTAAGACTCTATATGCATCTCTAGATTCAGCCCATACATGCTACATACCCTGCCCATCTCAAACGTCTGGATTTAATGTTTCTAATTATGTCAGGTGAAGAATACAATGCGTTCAGTTCTGCGTTCTGTAACTTTCTCCATTCTCCTGTAACTTCGTCCCTCTTAGCTCCAGATATTTTCCTAAGCACCTTATTCTCAAAAACCTTTAGCCTCTGTTCCTCTCTCAACGTGAGAGTCAAAGTTTCACAACCATACAGAACAACCGGTAATGTCACTCTTTTGTAAATACGAACTTAAACTCTTTTGATGCTGGGTAACTTTTGATGTTGGACCCCGGACTCATTTCACTGGCATTATCACCTTCATCTCATACAGACGCTAAATAACCTAAGCTGTTGATGCAGCGTCGTAAAATAACCTACTAAAAACAGCTCTTTTGAGAGCAGAACAGCAGTTGATAAAGCGTGGTAAAATAACCAACTAGAAATAAAAAACGATAAGGGCCTACTCTGTACATCTGAACTTTCCCTTCTCTTCTGCCGCATTTCGCATTTTATTTTCTTCATTTCAATGTTCATAATTCGGACCCCTATGAAGTCTTCCTCCCTATGTTATTCACGAATGCTACTGATTGTTATGTGGAACATGTTATAGGCTAAATTGTTTGATTTCAAGAGGACAGAATCCGGAATGGATCCTTGCACTTGCGTTGTTTAGGTCCATTGTACGCCCTATATGCGATGACTGCCTAATTCAGACGGATAGCCCGCCTGCAATCGTGAATCCGACGCCAACAGGTGGGCCATCCTTCCTGAGTCCTGCAGATAATGTTCCATCGGCTACTGACGAGGGAAATGGAGTACCCCGAGTAAAAACTCTGCAATGTCTGTTTCGTCCACTATAAAATCCACTCAGATCTTACCGGGGATCGAACCCGAGTCGCGTGAGGAGAAAGTTATAGTGGAAGTATTGTTAACTAATTATAATCGGGTAGACAATTTTTATTAACATGTGAAATATTGTATAATGTGATTCACACATGCATTGAGGACATCTTTCAACAAGCTGTGTGTCTTGTATGGGCTAATGTCATCAGGCGGAAGAGCATAATAATTTTAATTGTAACACTGCTGCGTCATACATGATGAGGACAGCTAAAATTAATCGGTTGTTGCATTAAAGCGTGATGTCACAGCCAACCAAGGCCTTCATATAATTCGGGGATTCTTCAGGAGCTAGAACACGCAGAGTGTTCGGATATTTTCGCCTTCATTATTTTGATACACCCTTTTATTTATATCTTCCATTAATATAAACTGGACAGGGGCTTTAGGAAGATCTGTACGTAAACTCAAGGGATTATTTAGATTTATTTATTTATTTATTTATTTATTTATTTATTTATTTATTTATTTATTTATTTATTTATTTATTTATTTATTTATTTATTTATTTATTCATTTATTTATTTATTTATTTAATTTTCACTTATTGACTTATTTATTTATCTGCCTGTCTGTTTGTCTACCTTTTTAATTTTCTATTCATTCATTCCTTTATTTATTTATTTATTTATTTATTTATTTATTTATTTATTTATTTATTTATCTACTTATTTATCGATTTATTGATTTATTCATTAATTTACTTATTTATTTATCTGTCTGTCTACTTATTTATTTATTTATTTATTTATTTATCTATTTATTTATTGATTTATTCATTTATTCATTAATTAACTTATTTATCTATGTCTGTCTACCTATTTATTTATTTATTTATTTATCTGTCAGTCTGTCTACATATTTATTTTCCTATTTATTTATTTATGTATTTATTTACTTATTTATTGATTTAATCATTCATTCATTCATTTATTTACTTATTTATTTATCTATCTGTCTGTCTACCTGTTTATTTATTTTTTCTCTCTGTCTGCCCATTTATTTATTTATTCATTCATTCATTCCTTTATTTATCTATGTATTTATTTATTTGTTTATTTATTGATTCATTTATTTATTTATTCATTTATTTACTTATTTATTTGTCTATCTGTCTGTTTACCTATTTATTTATTTATTTATCTGTCGGTCTGTCTACATATTTATTTTCCTATTTATTTATTTATTTATGTATTTATTTATTTATTTATGTATTTATTTACTTATTTATTGATTTAATCATTCATTCATTCATTTATTTACTTATTTATTTATCTATCTGTCTGTCTACCTGTTTATTTATTTTTTTTTCTCTCTCTCTCTCTGCCTATTTATTTATTTATTTATTCATTCATTCCTTTATTTATTTACTTATTTATTTATCTATTTGTGTCCCTATTTATTTATGTATTTATTTATATATCCATCTATTCATTCCTTTATTTATTTATGTATTTATTTATTTGTTTATTTATTAATTGATTTATTTATTTATTTATCTATCTATCTGTCAGTTTGCCTATGTACCTATTTATTTATTTATCTATTCATTCTTTCTTTTATTTATCTATTCATTCATTCCTTTATGTATTTATTCATTCATTTATTTATTACTGACCGATTATGATTTTGTGAACTAATTGGATGCCATGAGATTTGCATAGCTTTCACATGAACACTATCAGAATGAATCTCTTGTTGCTTGAGGTAGACACCTGAGTATTACACTTTTTGTTAATAAAAGCCATTTCATCTTCAATATATCGAGTTCGAAAATAGTGAGCATGTAACATTCGTGGCAAATGGAATGGCTTTGTACAGTTGTGGCAATAGGGCCTATGTATACTATGCTAAGAGATTTTATTGCTTTTTAAAATCCATCGCCTTCGGAAGTAAACCTGCGAACCCGAGATCCATTTGTAGGCATGGCAAACGCAGGACCACCTTATTAGTATGGTAACGCAATTGTGCAGTTGGCAGAGGTGGACTTCTAATAATAAGAACTTGTTTACAAAGAACGGGCAACTTAATATTGTTCACTCAAAGAGCACGCCTGCTGACGGCCGATCAAGCAGCTGACGAGGCTTTGAGATCGCCCAGCCCGGGGCGGAGTGATAAATGTTCTAATTATGTGTGTACGTCTTAACAAAGGGACCGTGGTTCGATGCGTCGAGGGGTCGTCGTGTTGGCCTTGCATTGATCGGCACTCATCCTCGTCTCTTTGTGGTGCGGCCGCTTCAATTACTTGTTTCCTATTATTTTTATAAACGAGGAATGGCGCAACAATGCCGCCGATGTCCAATTTTAGCAGCGGCGGATCACAACTGCCTGCTTCATGGGCTGGACCCCCCAGTTACTGGACACAACCATTCGCGAGCATTTTGTGTCGATGGGAAGTACTACGAAAAAAGATGAGGTTAAAATAAATAACTGGTTTCTAAATAATACTTACTTAATTACTTACTTACTTACTTACTTACTTACTTACTTACTTACTTACTTACTTACTTACTTACTTACTTACTTACTTACTTACTTACTTACTTACTTACTGGCTTTTAAGGAACCCGGAGGTTCATTGCCACCCTCACATAAGCCCGCCATCGGTCCCTATCCTTAGCAAGATTAATCCATTCTCTATCATAATATCCCACCTCCCTCAAATCCATTTTAATATTATCTTCCCATCTACGTCTCGGCCTCCCTAAAGGTCTTTTTCCCTCCGGCCTCCCAACTAACACTCTATATGAATTTCTGAATTCGCCCATACGTGCTACATGCCCTGCCCATCTCAAACGTCTGGATTTAATGTTCCTAATTATGTCAGGTGACGGCCTCCAGATATGGAGAGTAGCTGCGAATATATTGAATAAGCGGTCGTGGACAGCCGATAAGGGGTGGTCCTCCAGCTTGAGGGTTGGGCGAAGGGCTAACAACCCATCACCGTAAAAAACAGCTTGTTACGAAACCTAACAATAAGCCTCGGAATTGGCGGGCTTATGTGAGGGCGGCAATGAACCTCCGGGTTCCTTAAAAGCCAGTAAGTAAGTAAGTAAGTAAGTAATTATGTCAGGTGAAGAATACAATGCGTGCAGTTCTGTGTTGTGTAACTTTCCCCATTCTCCTGTAACTTCATCCCGCTTAGCCCCAAAGATTTTCCTAAGCCACTTATTCTCAAACACCCTTAACCTATGTTTTCTCTCAAAGTGAGAGTCCAAGTTTCACAACCATAAAGAACAGCCGGTAATATAACTGTTTTATAAATTCTAACTTTCAGATTTTTTGACAGCAGACTGGATGACAAAAGCTTCTCAACCGAATAATAACAGGCATTTCCCATATTTATTCTGTGTTTAATTTCCTCCCGAGTGTCATTTATATTTGTTACTGTTGTTCCAAAATATTTGAACTTCTACACCTCTTCAAAAGATACATTTCCAATTGTTATATTTCCATTTCGTACAATAATCTCGTCACGAGACATAATCATATACTTCTAAGTAACAACAATAATAATAATAATAATAATAATAATAATAATAAGAAGAAGAAGAAGAAGACAGTGCAATTGTCCAGATAAAAGAAACGTCGGACTGGTATCAAGAGAAAGAATGACATTTGTACTACCATAAGGCGCAAAAATTTATATTTTTATGTACGACACTGTATCAAATACTACGTTATTTGTTGTTGATGGAATTGGTGATGGTCATATTATATTTAGTGAGATAAGGTCGTACATTCGCCATGTAATTACCAGACATTCGTCTTACTGTTGGAGAAAACCTCGGAAGAAACCAACCAGGTAATGAGCCCAATTGAGAATCGAACTCACGCTCGAACGCATCTCCGGATCAGGAGGAAAGCACGCTACTGTCTAAGCTACGTCGGTGGCTTGTAGATATAAGTGCAACAGTTTATGTCGCATTTTGGCATATACTCGTATAAATGTTATGTTTTATTTAACGACGCTCGCAACTGCAGAGGTTATATCAGCGTCGCCGGATGTGCCGGAATTTTGTCCCGCAGGAGTTCTTTTACATGCCAGTAAATCTACTGACATGAGCCTGTCGCATTTAAGCACACTTAAATGCCATCGACCTGGCCCGGGATCGAATCCGCAACCTTGGGCATAGAAGGCCAGCGCTATACCAACTCGCCAACCCGGTCGACTATACTCGTATATGATGTTCGTATATAGTATTTGTGGATTTAGAAAAGGCATTTGCCAGAGTGGATTGTAATAAATTGATGGGAATCCTGAAGAAAATAGATGTGGATTGGAAAGAGAGAAGATTGTTCAGTAATCTCTATATGAAACAACGAGTGAAAGTCACGATAGGAGAAGAAATGTCAAAAGGAAGTGAAATAGAGAGAGGAGTATGACAAGGGGATAGTGAAAAACTATTTTCAGAACATGGCAGAGGTGATTGTATGAGGAAGAGAAATAAAGTGCATAATATATAAGATTTGCTGATGATATGGCGTTGTTAACAGAGGAGACGATACTAAGGGATATGCTACTGTAGCTAAAAGACAGCTGTGAGCAGTATAATTGGATGAAGATAAATTCAAACAAGGTGAAGACCATGGTTATCGGAAGAAAAGTAAAAAAGGTGAACGTGCGAATACTAAAGGACGCTTGAAATACTTGGGGTGTACTATAAGTAGTAACATGAGCTACTGCCAGGAAGTCAAAAGGAGGATAGCAATGGCAAAGGAAGTTTTTAATAGAAAAAGGAGCATCTTCTGAGAACCTCTGGAAAAAGAACTAAGGAAGAGACTACTGAAGTGCTTTGTGTGGAGCAAGGCATTGTATGGCAAAAGAAACATGTATATTACGACGACGTGAAGAGAAACGACTAGAAGCATGTGAAATGTGGATATGGAGAAGAATGGAGCGTGTGAAGTTGACAGACAGATTAAGAAATGAAGCTGTGTTGGAAAGAGTGGGTGAAGAAAGAATGATGCTGCAACTGATCAGGAAGAGAAAAAGGAATTGGTTGGATCACTGGCTGAGAAGAAACTGCCTACTGAAGGATACACTGAAAGGAATGGTGAACGGGACAAGAGTTCGGGGCAGAAGTAGATCTCAACTGATGTTCGCCCTGTATTCCTCTTGTTCTCCTTGTTCAGCGCTCTCTTTCTCAAAAACCTCTTTGACGTAAACATATTCAATACAGTAAATCTATGCACCTGGCGTTTTTTTTAATAATTTCATAATGAGACTTTTTTTGGAGAAAATCCACAAACGATTAGGGAAAACACGGGAATTTTACTTGAAGCAAGTAAAGAGAAAGGTTTGGAAGTAAATCCCGAAAAGACAAAGTATATGATTATGTCTCGTGACCACAATATTGTACGAAATGGAAATATAAAAATTGGAGATTTATCCTTCGAAGAGGTGAAAAAATTCAAATATCTTGGAGCAACAGCAACACATATAAATGACACTCGGGAGGAAATTAAACGCAGAATAAATATGGGAAATGCCTGTTATTATTCGGTTGAGAAGCTTTTGTCATTATTAGTCTGCTGTCAAAAATCTGAAAGTTAGAATTTATAAAACAGATACATTACCGGTTGTTCTGTATGGTTGTGAAACTTGGACTCTCACTTTGAGAGAGGAGCAGAGATTAAGGGTGTTTGAGAAAAAGGTTCTTAGGAAAATATTTGGGGCTAAGAGGGATGAAGTTACAGGAGAATGGAGAAAGTTACACAACACAGAACTGCACGCATCGTATTCTTCACCTGACATAATTAGGAACATTAAATCCAGACGTTTGAGATGGGCAGGGCATGTAGTACGTATGGGCGAATCGAAAAATGCATATAGAGTGTTAGTTGGGAGACCGGAGGGAAATAGACCTTTAGGGAGGCCGAGACGTAGATGGGAGGATAATATTAAAATGGGTTTGAGGGAGATGGGATATGATGATAGAAAGTGGATTAATCTTGCACAGGATAGGGACCGATGGCGGGCTTATGTGAGGACGGGAATGAACCTCCGAGTTTCTTAAAAGATAGTAGTAAGTAATGAGATTTTTATATTTGACGTCCATCATTTCTGGTAAATTGATTGATAAATACTGCAATATCCAGTAGTTAAGGGGATAACAGAGTACGCAGACAGGCAGGTTGCGTCCTCGGCACGTTCTTATATTGCCTTGAAAATGTATAAATCGCTTTGTTCTATTACGTTACAATACATTGTATTATGTTTTGTTGTGGCAGGGAGGAAGCAGCCTGTAAGATGCAAGCGGTGTGAGGACGGCGCCGCAGCAGCCATGGACAACGACACCGTGTCGGCGTGCAACCTCAGTCTGGACAACCAGAACGCCTCCGAGATAAACTCCTTCTACTTCTACCAGGTACGGAGCTGCCAACAGAAACATAGTTTTGTTACACTTTCACCATTTCCAAGTGTGGGAACAAGTCATAGTTTGCTGAACACATGGTTGCAATACTTGTGTTCATCATGAATCAAACATTCATTTTTCCTTAAATCACTTACTCGTATTTATTTATTTGTTTATTTATTTATTTACTTATTTATTTATCTATTTATCTATTCATTTATTTATTTATCTATTTATTTATTACTTATTTAATTATTTATTTATGTATTCCCTTATTTTGTTATTTCTTTACTTGATTATTTATTTATTTATTTATTTATTTATTTATTTATTTATTTATTTATTTATTTATTTATTTATTTATTTATTTATTTATTTATTTATTTATCTATTTATTTATTTATTTATTTCTCTTTATTTCTTTATATATTTATTTTAGTTACTTACCTATTTATTTATTTACGTATTTATTTAATCATTTATTTTTTTTATTCTTCTCTTAGTTCTATAATTCGTGCATTGCAAAGAAAATGAAAGGAGACTGCGTTTTTATACAGGTGCACATGAGATAATCCTACAGATTGAAAGGGGCGATAGGGTACACTTAATTAAAATTGAAAACCTATGTATATTACATTTTCTGATTAAATGCACGGTTCATTAGGAAAGAGAGTTGCAAGTTTCAGCAGTCTGGAATATCGCCGTTAACACACTGCTCTTTCGTCTCGTAATACAGATGTAAGCGGTCAATGAACTCAGGTCTGTCTACCTTAGTGAACTACCTCCCGTCTCCCTTTCTGGCCACAATGTTGCAAGCTGGTTACATCGGTCAGTGACTTCAAATTAGTGGTTTTCAATTTAAATTTTCACGAAAACCGTCCACAGTATTGAAATACGGCACAGGGATAAATTATTCTTTATTATATTTTCTATCGATATGGACAAAAATCGCGATCCTACTCGCAATAGTTATCGAATAAGAGGGTGTTTTTTTGCAAAAAAGAAAACCTTTTTTTTTTTCTGAAAAAGCTATGAACTTTCTACTAATATGATATGGCATTTTTTGTTACATGCAACATGAATTATTCTCTCTGAAAATCTTCAGGGTTATTTCACATCTACTTTCATCCTGTATAAAGGTCAATTCTCTAGTTACTGCCCCCCATTCCTAGTGTGGAGAAAGATGTACTTCTACGTGAAAAAATAACCAAGGAGTTTGAAGCGCTCGTGTCAGTGTGTTATTACTGTAGTGTATGATGTTTAAATAGCTGTTTGGGCAGCATTTGTTTCACCTGTCGACATGTTAAAATTATAGTAATGTATCAGTGTTGCTGTACAATTATGAAATTCGTCCAGGCCTATGAGCTCAAGTTAAGAACGTGCATAATCGGTGGAACTTTTTCCTGAAAACTTATATCCGTCAGTTTGCAAACATGCCGCACTGGCTGGCCGCTAACGGCAAGGTTTGCAGAGGACGGTTATGAATGCGATAAGCCGCTTGATATAAAGTCGTTCGCACCAAAAGCAGTGCCGTGCAGCGGGAGGTCAACGGAGCCGCTTCCTCAAAACGGTTGACCCGCCTGAACTCTGATTTCGTGCTTGATTAGCGTTGTCAATGGAGACTGGGAATAGCTACAGTCTGGTCGAGAACTTGGTACTCCTGTTGCTCTTACATTCCTGCAATCAGCACGGGCTATTCCATATGAAATCGATCAGTAAAAAACCTCGCATTTTTTTATACTCTAATTTTTTCCCTATTTATACAAGGTACTGAAGAGAGTGCATTTTCAAAAATATACGATCGAAAGTCAAACGGTTTTCGTATTATTGAGCGACAAATTTAGCGTATTTTAGAAAAACAAGCCTCTTTCAGCGCTCAGAACTCTGGAACCATTTATTGCAGAACATTGAACGAGAGCTCATTTTGAAGCTGGCATTTGTTAGGTTCTGATAAGTAGTAGGGTAAACTAGGGTCAGTTGGACAGTCGGGCATGTTGGACACTTTGTACTTTAACGTGTTACCTCGCCACTTGTGGGCACCACATTCTGCTAGAAGTCAATGACGGAAGTAGCCACGAGTGGGGCTACTTCCGTCATTGACTTCTAGCAGAATGTGGTGCCCACAAGTGGCGAGGTAACACGTTAAAGTACAAAGTGTCCAACATGCCCGACTGTCCAACAGACTCCAGTTTACCCTAATCCTTATTTTTATTGTATACAGAGAGACAGATAATCTGATTTTACTTACTTTTAGGCTTTTTGCCCATTTGTAAAAATATAAAAAAAATATTGAGAAAAAAACCTTGCATTATTAAGAGGGATTCGGCATTGTTTGCTTAGTGT
This sequence comes from Periplaneta americana, assembly GCF_040183065.1. NCBI lineage: Eukaryota > Metazoa > Arthropoda > Insecta > Blattodea > Blattidae > Periplaneta > Periplaneta americana. Next base: position 12,647,408 of record NC_091123.1, read on the forward strand.
CACGGAAATAAGTTTCGGGGACATTAAATAAATTATTTTCACACGCCTAGACTTGAAAGGCGCAACACAGCTCGCACTGGCCGAGAGATGAAGATAAGCGGGCATTGGGCGTCATTTTACTCCTGTGTTTATGAAAACCAGTGATAAAGCTAGCCCAGCTATGCGCTATTAGACGAAACATCACGTGTTTATGTCTCCTGGCCTTGCTTGCCTCGGCTAGCTCCCGCCTCACAGTCAGCTGGTTAGCTCATGCGCGTACTATTTATTTTCTTTATTTGATTTTTCAATACTTTCTTATTAACGTTGCACCAGTAAAAATACGTGTTTATTTGTACTTTCAATGCGGAATCTAGCCATATACTTATTTTAAAAATATTTTTTCGTGGGCAAAGGTGTCTTAATTAAGAAAAATCTAAATTTCTCCATTTCCATAAAAAGTAAGAAAAACTGTCAATATAAACTTTAACTTTTCAGTATCAAAATAAACCATGATTTTGATCATTGGGTGAAAGGGTTTCGGAGCCACAACAGTTTAAAGTTGCTAATTTTATGAAAATGCGATAAATTTAAATATTTTTAATTTAAACACTATGAAGTTCTGATGCCTCAAACTTTGCACAAAGCATTGTATCACAGTTGTCTAAAGACAGAAAAAGTTTCATTGTATTTAAAAATTCCAAGGTCAATTTTCTCTATATTTCGGTCGATTTGAGATGGAATAGCCCATACAATCTTCACCAAAACCGCCGTTCCACAACCACTTCCATCACCATATCACCACAACCATCATTACTACCACCATCGCAACCGCCACCACAAACATCATCTTTACCATCACAATTCCCACCATCACTACCGCCACCGTTTTGACTTTTTGAGGTCCAAATCAAGGACAGATCCATGCACTTAGCCACTTTTGACCCATTGTGCGTCCTGTTCGAAGTCCGACGGTAGTGGCGAAACTCTTAAGGGGGGACTTCACTGAAAAACATGACAATTTTCCAAAAAATTTGCATCGCTATTTCACTTCTTCAGAACGTATATTTTCATACCCCAAGTGGATTTAGTTCAATTCTGATTATAAATATGTTTATTTCTTTAATTAAGGGTATATGTACGTGAACGACCACAAATATTATCACAAAATGTATGCTCTGAATTTCTAAAATGTTATAAGAAAATGAACTCACAATTGGACAAAAATTACAAGGTACCACAACAAGACTTATTAGGATTTAAATGTCTGACAAAAGTATAAAAAAGGTTACTAATAATATTTTTCAAACCAGTTTTATCAAAGTATGAAAAAACAAAATTCTGCAGTTACATCATTTGGTAACCATAACATTGTTATGATCTCTCTGACGTCTTTAATATTTTTTTCTGTAATAAACACTTATTTCTGAAAAGTATACTACTCTCAGACATGTAGAGTTGTTTAGTTTAATACAATTAATTTTTTATTTGTCCTATATAAAATATATTAAAATGTACATAATGTTTTGTGACCTAATTTTTTATTTTCAAAGAAATGGGCATTATTGTAATCTACCTTTTGCGTAAATGCATGTTAAATCAGTGTAAAAAATTTCAGAATTCTATCTATAATGTCTGTGCAGTTATGAAAGAATACGTGTCAAAATTTTCAAATTTTGGAAAATTTAATTTAAAGTAAAAAGTGAATTCTAAAAAATATTCATCATCATCATCATCATCATCATCATCATCATCATCATCATCTTCACTACACGGAGTAGACAATATTGCCTGTTCCGGCTTCACAGTTTATCCCTCCATCGTCCCTTAGGTCGTCCCATGTCTCTTCTTCCAGGCAACCCTTCAGGAGGCAACCCTACATGTGGGAATAGTACACATGATGGTTGGACTTAAGCCATAAGGCAGAAGCCCTGCCAGGTCAATCTCTGCGAAGTGCTGGTAACTCTTCCAGAGAATACAACTTACTCAACAGCTTCACAGGACACAGCCGGACGGATTTAAAAAATATTATTAGTAGCCTTTTGTATTCTATTACCAGATATTTAAGTTCTAACAAGTCTTGTTCTGGTACCTTGTAATTTTTGTCCAATTGTGAGTTCATTTCCTTATAAAATTTTATAAATTTATAGCCTGCATTTTCTGATAATATTTGTGGTTGTTCACGTACATATATGCTCTTCAGACTGTAAGGATGCGAAACATTTAGAGAGTTGTCAAAAATATATTTTCATCAAATAATTCTTTTTTACAAATTTCTGATTCCAAATCTAGTAACTTTTTCTTCTAAAGTTGGCTCCTTGGAGTTACTAGATGAATGAAGCGAAGGAGAATTTTAATTTACATAAATAATATGCACTTTACTTTCTAATCCATTTTTCCATAAGTTTATTTTTCTTCATTCAACATCAATTTTTTTATGCTAAATATTAATCAACCTGGATGAAATTTTTACTGCAAGTATTAATGAAGTAGCTTCATATTTCTATGCTTTTATTTTGTAAGAAACTTATTAGTTTATTTTATGAATAATTTTTCGTGAATTATAAGACAAATAACATTTCAAAAATTTCACCAAATTTTTTGAAAGTGGATAAATGAGATATTTCATAAAATTAATACATAGAATTATTTACCTATGTCTTGTGAATGTAACCAAAAAAAAAGAAGCTTAAAAATTTAGGACACTCTGTATAGTTATTTAGACTGTGAAGATTTGAAATGAACGCTCTGTATAGTTTATCTACTCCATCTTTCTTGCCTTTCTATTATTATCATTTCCTTCTTCTTTACCTATTCTTTCTATTCACTTTTTTCCATTTTTTTTCTTTCTTCTACTTGTTATTTCACTTTTGATTCTTCTATATTTCTTGTTGTTAAGCATCTTCGTTTTCCTGCTTGTTACGTTATCTTGTTACGGCCTGGACTGTATGTAATACGCATCTTGTGGGAGGCTGTGGGCCAGAGCACGTGTTCCATAATTACAGGCTGCACCTCGTCTCAGCCATCTCGCAGTGTAATTGTCAGCCTTTCATCTACGAAACTGAACTGACAACAAATCAAACGCGCTTCCTATTTACATTTCCTCCGTTTTGTTTTTCTGTATATCATTTCCGCCTCATTCAGACGTCAGTTAGCCCCGCCTGCCGATACACATCTGCATCGTGCCGTCGGTATCGCTCCTTATATGACCGGCATAAAGCACGCTGCCCATTTGTCAAGGATTCCCTGCCTAACCCCGTCCGTCGGATTCACCCTGAGATCTCCGCGACCCGACACACACCTTGACGTAGGACATAGGCACGACAGCATGTTTACTTTCGCTTTATACAGCATGACTGACAAATGACTGACCTGGTCACTGGCTGACTGGTTGACTGCCGATCGTATCGTGCAAAATTTTGATTACTTTCAGTATATGTGGTTATGTTAGGTTAGGTCAGTTTCAGTCAGATGCGCTTCCAATTCACTGCGGGCTAGAGCAAGGAGATGCTCTATCAGCTTTACTTTTTAACTTTGCTCTAGAGTATGCCATCAGGAAAGTCCAGGATAACAGAGAGGGTTTGGAATTGAACGGGTTACATCAGCTGCTTGTCTATGCGGATGACGTGAATATGTTAGGAGAAAATCCACAAACGATTAGGGAAAATACGGGAATTTTACTGGAAGCAAGTAAAGAGATAGGTTTGGAAGTAAATCCCGAAAAGACAAAGTATATGATTATGTCTCGTGACGGGAATATTGTGCGAAATGGAAATATAAAAGTTGAAAATTTATCTTTTGAAGAGGTGGAGAAGTTCAAATATCTTGGAGCAACAGTCACAAATATAAATTATACTCGGGAGGAAATTAAACACAGAATAAATATGGGAAATGCCTGTTATTATTCGGTTGACAAGCGTTTATCATCCAGTCTGCTGTCAAAAAATCTAAAAGTTAGAATTTATAAAAAAAAAAGTTATATTATCGGTTGTTCTGTATGGTTGTAAAAATTGGACTCTCACTTTGAGAGAAAAACAGAGGTTAAGGGTGTTTGAGAATAAACTTCTTAGAAAAATATTTGGGGCTAAGAGGGATGAAGTTACAGGAGAATGGAGAAAGTTACACAGCACAGAACTGCACGCATTGTATTCTTCACCTGACATAATTAGGAACATTAAATCCAGACGTTTGAGATGGACAGGGCATGTAGCACGTATGGGCGAATCCAGAAATGCATATATAGTGTTAGTTGGGAGGCCGGAGGGAAAAAGACCTTTAGGGAGGCCGAGACGTAGATGGGAAGATAATATTAAAATGGATTTGAGGGCGGTGGGATATGATGGTAGAGAATGGATTGATGTTGCTCAGGATAGGGACCAATGGCGGGCTTATGTGAGGGCGGCAATGAACCTCCGGGTTCCTTAAAAGCCAATAGGTAAGTAAGTACATGTGGTTACAGTACAAGATATATTGGAATATTACTCGACAAGCAGCTCTGGTTGGTAAATAAGTCCTCAGACAATATCTGTCAACTTGGTTCAGGCCTACAAAACGCTTAAGACGTAGCTTTCGATGCTGTGTGGTCTTTGTTTGAGCCTTCCTACATCACACTAGTTGCAGAGGGTTAGTTAATTGAAGTTTGTTATGATTACACATCAGATTTATAGGTATTCCCCTTATCTCTTTGTATTCACCTTGTGTTCGTTGTCGTCCCCTTGTTCTCCTTGCATTCCCCTTGTTCTCCTTGCATTCCCATTGTTCTCCTTGCATTCCCCTTGTTCTCCTTGTATTTCCCTGTTTCTCTTCTGTTCTCCTCGTTCTCTTTGAATTCTCCATGTTCTCCTTGAATTCCTTATGTTCTACTTCAATTCGCCTTCTTCTCCTTTTATTCTCTTTGTCCTCTATGTATTCTCCTGGTCCACTTTGTATTCCTCTTATTCTCCTTGAATTCTCCTTGAATTCCCCATGTTTTCCTTCAATTCTCCTTGTCCTCCTTGTATTCCCCTGGTTCTCCTTCTATTCTCCTTGTTCTCCTTGAATTCCCCAAGCTCTCCCTGAATTCCCCTTGTTCTTCTTATATTCAACTTGTTCTCCTGGTATTCCCCTTGTTCTCCTGGTATTCCCCCTTTTCTCCTTGTACTCCCCTTATTCTCAATGTATTCCCCTGGTTCTCCTTGTGTTCTCCTTGTTCTTCAATTCAACATATTCTCCTTGTATTCCCCTTGTTCTCCTTATATGTCCCTTGTTCTCCTTGTATTCCCCTTGTTCTTCTTATATGTCCCTTGTTCTTCTTGTATTTCCCTTGTTCTTCTTATATGTCCCTTGTTCTCCTTGTATTCCCCTTGTTCTTCTTATATGTCCCTTGTTCTTCTTGTATTTCCCTTGTTCTCCTTGTATTCCCCTTTTTCTCCTTGAATTCCCCTTGTTCTCCTTGAATTCACCTTGTTCGCCTTGAATTCCCCTTGTTCTCCTTGAATTCACCTTGTTCTCCTTGAATTCCCCTTGTTCTTCTTGTATTCTGCTGGTTCTCCTTGTGTTTTCCTTGTTCTCCTTGTTTCGCATTGTTCGTCAATCCTTCTACGTAAAGATATGCAGCATAATAAAGTTCTGCATCTGCCATGACTTCCATCACATTTATTTTCTTGTTTCAAATAAATATAATTTAATATTTTAATAGGAATTATTATACTTCGTGTGCATTATTCCTGGATAAATTAACTTGTAGATATTGATTATGAATGAAGTCCGTCCAATAGTTTAGGATAAAACTGCTAAACACAGAGTAACAGAATATTGGCCCAAAACCACTTTTTCATTATCATTGATGCTGAAAATAATTATTTCCGCAAAAATCCCGAAATGGAGTTTTTGCTGTGTCATACTATTTTGTCTAATAACAAAGTAAATAAATGCTCAAAATCTCTTTCATTCCAAGTTGCAGTTGAGATCGACAACTATTCTGACCTTGTTTTGTGAGCACCCATTCATAAGCACAGCTACAGCCTTTGTTCTGTAGAGCTTCATCCTTATTTTGCTTTTATATAGGTAACCAATTCTTATGTGAGAAAGTCGATATATTATATGGGAATCAGGCTATCAGAATTTGGGGTCGACAAGTTCACATGCTGCATTTTCATCATGTCGAAGGCAAGCTTTTGTTAGCTCCAACGGCCCCGCCCTATTAATTCCTCTGATCAAGCTCGTCTTCCAATCCGTCTTCCATGACGTTTCCTTTCTCTGATAACAATCGCTTTCCCTCCCTCGTGGCCGTATGAAAGCCGATTTGGCGGATACGGGTTCAGGGATGCCAGCTATGATATTTCTCTCATTAAAAATGTTCTACAGTAGAAATTGTAAGATAATCATCCGTGTACCGCGAGATAGAGATCCTTTGCGTTCTCTCTTGTACAATATCCCTAGATAGACTCGTAACTCAATTTTGTAGAGAGTTATGCCGTGGTGGAAAACTCTGCCTCCACCTGTCTTGAACCCAGAGTCTCCCAGTTCCTAATCTCTCACTACACTTACAGAACACTTGAAATCATAATCTATACTAATATTAAAACTGTAACCTAATTTTTTCTGGTAATTTTCGTTTTTACAAAAATATTTGGTGTTGACATTAAACCATCCTGAGAGAGAAAACCGAGTTTTTTAAATTTGTAGGCTATTTATATGTCTGTGAAATGATTATGTCTCGTGACGAGAATATTGTACGAAATGGAAATATAAAAATTGGAAATTTAACTTTTGAAAAGGTGGAGAAGTTCAAATATCTTGGAGCAACAGTAATAAATATAAATTATAAATTATATTCGGGAGGAAATTAAACACAGAATAAATATGAGAAATGCCTGTTATTATTCGGTTGAGAAGCTTTTATCATCTAGTCTGCTGTCAAAAAATCTGAGAGTTAGAATTTATAAAGCAGTTATATTACCGGTTGTTCTTTATGGTTGTGAAACTTGGACTCTCACTTTGAGAGAGGAACATAGGTTAAGGGTGTTTGAGAATAAGGCGCTTAGGAAAATATTTGGGGCTAAAAAGGATGAAGTTACAGGAGAATGGAGAAAGTTACACAACACAGAACTGCACGCATTGTATTCTTCACCTGACATAATTAAGAACATAAAATCCAGACGTTTGAGATTGGCAGGGCATGTAGCACGTATGGGCGAATCCAGAAATGCATATAGAGAGTTAGTTGGGAGGCCGGAGGGAAAATGACCTTTAGGTAGGCCGAGACATAGATGAGAAGATAATATTAAAAAGGATTTGAGGGAGGTGGGATATGATGATAGAGAATGGATTAATCTTACTCAGGATATGGACCAATGGAGGGCTTATGTGAGGGCGGCAATGAACCTCCGGGTTCCTTAAAAGCCAGTAAGTAAGTAAGTAAGTAAGTAAGTATGTCTGTGAAATATTATTCGGTTGAGAAGCTTTTATCATCCAGTCTGCTCTCGAAAACCTGAAAGTTAGAATTTATAAAAGAGTTATATTACCTGTTGTTCTGTATGGTTGTGAAATAGCAACAGAGGTTAAGAATATTCGAGAATAAGGTGCTTAGGAAAATATTTGGGGCTAAGAGGGATGAAGTTACAGGAGAATGGAGAAAGTTACACAACACAGAACTGCACGCATTGTATTCTTCACCTGACATAATTAAGAACATTAACTCCAGACGTTTCAGATGGACAGGGCATGTAGCATGCATGAATGAATCTAGAACTGCATATGTCTATTGAAACTAGGAGCGAATCCATTGCACAGGTGTGGACATGTACGATATTCAACTATTGAGACAAAACATTTGAGAGGAGCCACTTTTAACTAGAGGACGCGTCGAGGGTCGAACACGTGGGCAGTGATGAAGTGGGATAGAGCCATTAAATCGCGGTAATGAGATGGGAGAGCGTGTGCCTCATCGATAGCAGCGGGCGAGTCGCTAATGTGGCGGAACTAACTTGAGGCAGCGAGCGAGCGGAGCGGGCAGACAACTGCTGCTGCTACTGCCATGAATAATACAACGAGTAACAACACTACTGGCATTGCTACTGCTATGGATACTACAACACTACTGGCATTGCTACTGCTATGGATACTACAACACTACTGGCATTGCTACTGCTATGGATATTACAACACTACTGGCATTGCTACTGCTATGGATATTACAACACTACTGGCATTGCTACTGCTATGGATATTACAACACTACTGGCATTGCTACTGCTATGGATATTACAACACTACTGGCATTGCTACTGTCATGAATAATATTACTACCATTACTACATTAGTAACATCACTACTAATATTGCTATTGCCATGAATAATACAACCAGTAACAATACTACTGGCATTGCTACTGCTATGGATATTACAACACTACTGGCATTGCTACTGCTATGGATAATATTACTACCATTACTACATCAGTAACATCACTACTAATATTGCTACTGTCGTGAATAATACAACCAGTAACAATACTACTGGCATTGCTACTGCTATGGATATTACAACACTACTGGCATTGCTACTGCTATGGATATTACAACACTGCTGGCATTGCTACTGTCATGAATAATATTACTACCATTACTACATCAGTAACATCACTAATAGTATTGCTACTGTCATGAATAATATTACTATCAATAACAACACTACTGGCATTGCTACTGTCATGAATAATATTACTACCATTACTACATCTGTGACATCACTACTAGTATTGCTACTGCTATGAATAATATTACTGTCAATAACAACACTGCTGGCATTGTTACTTCCATGAATAATATTACAACACGTAACATCACCACTAATATTGCTGATGCCATGAATAATATTACAACAAGTAACATCACTACTAATATTGCTGATGCCATGAATAATATTACTGTCAATAACAACACTACTGGCATTATTTCTTCTATGAATAATATTACTACCATTACTACACCAGTAACATCACTACATAAGTTTTTGTAGCTTTATTCTCCTCAGCTCTAATCAACAATAACAACAATCCAGGTTGCCAGGCGAAAATAGAAAACAAAAGATGGGAAAACAAATGAATGAAGTGTATAAACAATTGAATACTCTTTCATATTTAAGTATAAAAATATAGGGGTGCCATTTGAAATTTCAAAGTGGGGATGGCTAGGGGGTGGGGGTGAAATCTAAAATGCAATTAAACCTGGTTTCAGACTTCCCCATCAATATCTAAATTGACGTGTTTTTTGTTTAAATTGAATTCAATTTAAATAATTAGTTATTTAGACTGGGAATGAAAGCCCTGTATGTATACGATTAATTCGTGTGGAAGTCTGCTGACGTTAATACGTGCATTGATGCATGTTAGCATGTTAGCAAATGTTAATTTGCAGTAAGAATGATAAGTCATATGATTGAAGAATTTTAAATAAATATATTTCATAACTTTGTAATTGACTTAACGGAAAACCAAAAATGAATTGTAAAATTCGTATAAATGATTTATACTCTTTGGATTTCCATTTTGTTTTAGGATCAGAGTACATTTCGTGCGCCGATATTCTCTTAGTTAAGGCCTCGGACAGTCTTGACTTGCAGCAAGCGGTACGATTTTCCGCTGCGCCGGACCGCTTTGACTGCCGCGCCGTGATATTGAGTCCATGAAAATGGAAATCTGCGTAATTGGCTCGACCCGCGACTCTTTGAACTGAGTCACATCGCACATATTAACTGTTGATTTTACTGAGCAGCCAATTGGTCAAAGCTGCGGAAGCATGAAATATTCATGTCCGATTAAAACTGAATGAAATATTGTTCAGAACAGGGATGCACAAAGTGCACCCTTAATGCAATTAAGTAAACACTTCTCACGGTACCAGAGAACTTGAGGTCTAGGTATTCCTTGAAGGCAAACGTCGAATCAGGTCTCTGTGTGTTGATGCACCAGCTTCAAACTGAAACTATAGACCGAAATTTGGCCTGTAGAAGCAATTATTGCTTTCATTGACTCTATTTTCCTTGAAACTGAGTGAATTTTGTGGGAAATATGACACTTCTTCTTCCCTCAGCGATACAATCATTTGTGATGTTCAGCTTTCCAAGTACGAGGGTTATACTGAAAGTCGTGAGCAGAGACCGGAAGTTTAGGCATTTTGAATCATTAAAATAGGCAGGCATAAAGGCATCATAAATAGCTAAAATAGGCAGGAAAAAAGGAATCATAAATTTCTAAAATAGGCAGGCAAAAAGGCATCATAAATAGCTAAAATAGACAGGCAAAAAGGCATTATAAATACCTAAAATAGGCAGGAAAAAAGGCATCATAAATAGCTAAAATAGGCAGGCAAAAAGGCATCATACCCAGTAAATAGCTAAAATAGGCCGAAAAAAAGGCATCATAAATAGCTAAAATAGGAAGGCAAAAAGGCATCATAAATAGCTAAAATAGGCAGGCAAAAAGCCATCATAAATAGCTAAAATAGGCAGGCAAAAAGATATCATAAATAGATAAAATGGGCAGGCAAAAAGGCATCATAAATAGCTAAAATAGGCAGGCAAAAAGGCATAATAAATAGCTAAAATAGGCAGGCAAAAAGGCATCATAAATAGCTAAAATAGGCAGGCAAAAAGGCATTATAAATAGTTAAAATAGACAGGCAAAAAGGCATCATAAATAGCTAAAATAGGCAGGCAAAAAGGCATCATAAATAGCTAAAATAGGCAGGCAAAAAGGCATCATAAATAGCTAAAATAGGCAGGCAAAAGGCATCATAAATAGCTAAAATAGGCAGGCAAAAGCCATCATAAATAGCTAAAATAGGCAGGCAAAAAGGCATAATAAATAGCTAAAATAGGCAGGCAAAAAGGCATTATAAATAGCTAAAATAGGCAGGCAAAAAGGCATTATAAATAGCTAAAATAGGCAGGCAAAAAGGCACCATAAATAGCTAAAATAGGCAGGCAAAAAGGCATCATAAATAGCTAAAATAGGCAGGCAAAAAGGCATCATAAATAGCTAAAATAGGCAGGCAAAAAGCCATCATAAATAGCTAAAATAGGCAGGCAAAAAGGCACCATAAATAGCTAAAATAGGCAGGCAAAAAGGCATCATAAATAGCTAAAATAGGCAGGCAAAAAGGCACCATAAATAGCTAAAATAGGCAGGCAAAAAGGCATCATAAATAGCTAAAATAGGCAGGCAAAAAGGCATTATAAATAGCTAAAATAGGCAGGCAAAAAGGCACCATAAATAGCTAAAATAGGCAGGCAAAAAGGCATCATAAATAGCTAAAATAGGCAGGCAAAAAGGCATCATAAATAGCTAAAATAGGCAGGCAAAAAGCCATCATAAATAGCTAAAATAGGCAGGCAAAAAGGCACCATAAATAGCTAAAATAGGCAGGCAAAAAGGCATCATAAATAGCTGAAATAGGCAGGCAAAAAGGCATCTTAAATAGATAAAATGGGCAGGCAAAAGGCATCATAAATACCTAAAATAGGCAGGCAAAAAGGCATCATAAATAGCTAAAATAGGCAGGCAAAAAGGCATCATAAATAGCTGAAATAAGCAGGCAAAAAGGCATCTTAAATAGATAAAATGGGCAGGCAAAAGGCATCATAAATAGCTAAAATAGGCAGGCAAAAAGGCATCATAAATAGCTAAAATAGGTAGGCAAAAAGGCATCATAAATAGCTAAAATAGGCAGGCAAAAAGGCATCATAATTAGCTAAAATAGGTAGGCAGAAAGGCATCATAAATAGCTAAAATAGGCAGGCAAAAAGGCATTATAAATAGCTAAAATAGGCAGGCAAAAAGGCATTATAAATAGCTAAAATAGGCAGGCAAAAAGGCATTATAAATAGCTAAAATAGGCAGGCAAAAAGGCATTATAAATAGCTGAAATATGCAATAATTGTACTGATATGTTGCGATATGAAATATTTCTTTTCGTAGTTCACGCACTGCTCACATATTTTGCATGTAAGTACTTTACCGTCAGTACAAAATACGTCGGATCCAAAAGTATTAACGTAACTTTGCAATGTATTGCGTAAAGGAACGCAGATTTTCGGCATCTTGCTGCTAGCTATAACAACGTCGCAATGAAAACTGAAAGAAAAATAACCGTTAAAAATAACGTTAGACCCGCACTCATTGTTGCCTTGTCAAATAAACACAAGCGATAATTAAAACGCTTACTGTTATACATTTTTGCACGGCAGCACTCATTGTTGCAAAGAGAATATGAACTGACTGAAAGACAATAATATACATTCGGTGAAGTCCAAGATATTTGAATTTTCCGACCTCTTCGAAGGATAAATCTCCAATTTTTGTGTTTCATTTCGTATAATATTCTGGTCACGAGACATAATCATATACTTTGTCTTTTGGGGATTTACTTCCAAACCTATCTCCTTACTTGCTTCAAGTAAAATTCCCGTGTTTTCCCTAATCTTTTGTGGATTTTCTTCTAACATATTCACGTCATCCGCTTAGACAAGAACCTGATGTAACCCGTTCAATTCCAAACCCTCTCTGTTATCCTGGACTTTCCTAATAACATATTCTAGAACAAAGTTAAACAGTAAAGGTGATAGTGCATCTCCTTGCTTTAGCCCACAGTGAATTGGAGACAAATCCGACAGAAACTGGTCTATATTGACTCTGATGTACGTTTCACTGAGACACATTTTAATTAATCGAACTAGTTTCTTGGGAATACCAAATTCAATAAAGATATTATATACCTAAAACTTCTCTCTTAACCGAGTCATATACCTTTTTGTATGATGTACTGTTTCATATTATTATTATTATTATTATTATTATTATTATTATTATTATTATTATTATTATTATTATTGTTGTTGTTATTATTATTATTAATATTATTATTATTATTATTATTATTATTATTATTATTATTATTATTATTATTATTATTATTATGGCTGTGAAACTTGGACTCTCACTTTGAGAGAGGAACAGAGATTAAGGGTGTGAGAATAAGGTTCTTAGGAAAATATTTGGGGCTAAGAGGGATGAAGTTACAGGAGAATGGAGAAAGTTACACAACGCAGAGCTGCACGCATTGTATTCTTTACCTGACATAATTAGGAACATAAAATCCAGACGTTTGAGATGGGCAGGACAAGTAGCACGTATGGGCGAATCCAGAAATGCATATAGAGTGTTAGTTGGGAGGCCGGAGGGAAAAAGACCTTTGGGGAGGCCGAGACATAGATGGGAAGATAATATTAAAATGGATTTGAGGGAGGTGGGATATGATGATAGAGACTGGATTAATCTTGCTCAGGATAGGGACCGATGGCGGGCTTATGTGAGGGCGGCAATGAACCTTCGGGTTCCTTAAAAGCCATTTGTAAGTAAGTAAGTATTATTATTAATATTATTATTATTATTATTATTATTATTATTATTATTATTATTATTATTATTATTATTATTAAATCTATCTGATGCACTGAAACAAGAATTTGAGTGGACTGCAATGAGAGTTATAGAATCCACCAACATTTCAAAGCGTGTGTAAGAAGGTTCAAGACGCGCATTTCCGTCGCACTCGCTACTCCCCCTCCATGCGGAGGAGGAAGGTAACCCGATAAAGTATGCGGTGAGCAAATAATTGCGACCCTGATTATTCGCTGCGGATCATGAGCCGCGCCCATGTTTGTCGTCATGGTGCCACAGTCAGCTGTTTCTATTTTAATTGTCGCAGCATCCGCTCGCTGTCTGTCAATCCACTCCAGAGAAACACAACTCCTTCGTGATTCCGGTCCTCGCTTGCCAGTGTTTTGTTTGTATCTCGTTACTAGTTTCGGCTGTGTTCCACCACCCATTCAACTAATTTCCATCCAGTTTTCGAGTTACGATTCTTTTATCGATCTCATTCCAGTTGACAGAATCATGTTGACGTATCTTTCCAAAGGAGAGTTACTGTCACAATAACCTACCTTCAAACTTCCCAGTGTTTTGTTTTGTAATGCTATATATTTATGTCGCACGTTGCTTAGAAACTGTTTTCCACGCATTTTATTCTGACTATTACACTTTTACTACGTCACACTACTTTCGACCAATAAAACGGTACGAAAGGACGTCTTTCAACCAATCATGGCCGCTTATCGCACAATTTTATCGCGTCCCTAGCATTTGTTTAATTTTATCGCGTCCCTAGCATTTGTTTATTTTTATCACTACCCTAGCATTTGTTTCTTTGTTTGCCAACATTTCAAACTGCACTGGTCTGGCCGTCAAAAAACAGAAAATTACAAACCACTCCAGTCGATGCACATCACTTTCAAATATGACTCGTATTTTGGCATTCAAGAACAAGAATTAATAAAGATCACTGGTCATATATGAAGAGCACCATTCGGAAATCCTGAATGAGTTGAGGGATACACCATGTACGCCAACTAGTTCACTTCTTTTACGCACACGTCCAATATAACATCAACTGAACCACCAAAACATTCAAATTTGAAAATTGTACTTTCAATAATTGTTTCTTTTAAAATTATCCATGTTTATTTTTTATTTCATCATCGTTAATTAAAACGTTTCTTGTTTATTCCATCATCCCTAATTAAAACTTTTCTAACACTTGTTTATATTATTTAGGTTATGTTTGTTATAGCTTCTGCTATATATTATGGATAGTCACGTAACAGAGATTGTTTAATACTAAGATTTATTGAAAATCATCTGTCAAGTGACGTTGATTACTGGGATCCGGATGATTGAAATGGAATGCAAATGTTTTAATAAAAATGAAACTGAATCAACAAAGCCTTCTTGACTAGTAACAGTCCACAGAGTTCAATGATGATTCCATAGTTGGCACAACTGATACCGGTAACAAGAAAACATCATCATAAAACACTACTGCCATCTAGCGTAATGTTGAGATGGTACAATAATACATTTGAAGACAGTTGTATTTTCGTAAGCCAATTAATATTTATTGTACACTTTGTTACTTCTAATCTTTATATAGCCTACTTTCTTCTAATCGTGTAATAGTCAATTAAATCCCACTCGAGTTTTGATTATCTATAGATAAATCTGCTCATGTTCCACTCGCAGATTTATCGATAAAATCAAAACCTCTAGTGAGATTACTGTTGATAGTAAAGAAACATTACAGAAACTCCTATGTGCAAAATATAATTTTTTTCAGTACGAAGAAAAAAACTCATTTATTCATCCTATGGCAGCCGTACATAGGAGACTGTGAATTCTTACATTTTCGAAACAAAGATTAATAATTATTACCAGAGACCGGCATTTTGGCAGAATGTCTTTTTAAATGTGTTAAATCTATCTTCATTTTGAAAGTAAATCTGTATGAATTATACCTTTGTGATTGAAATGTCACAGTATTATGTTGTCGATTTCTGCCTTTTTTAAAATGCCTAATTTACAAAATAAATGCTTTTTTTGCCTTTATTTGATTATTTATCTATTATTTATTAATTTATTATTAAAATTTGTTTACAGGTATATTTTAATTCATTTCTATAACCCCTACAATGAAAGTGACTTCACCGAATGTATATTATTGTCTTTCAGTCAGTTCATATTCTCTTTGCAACAATGAGTGCTGCCGTGCAAAAATGTATAACAGTAAGCGTTTTAATTATCGCTTGTGTTTATTTGACAAGGCAACAATGAGTGCGGGTCTAACGTTATTTTAACGGTTGTTTATCTTTCAGTTTTCATTACGACGTTGTTGTAGCTAGCTAAATATTTCATATCGCAACATATCAGTACAACCAAACACAAAAATGCACTTTCTAAGGATACTGGGAAGAAGATTTCTTTGCTTCCAACAGTAATTGCAACATCGAGTCGAAAAAATCAATTTGCATTCGACTTATGTAAAGCTTTTCTTTCTGCCGAAATCCCTTTGTGGAAAGTGCAAGGTTGTGGGCCTAGTGCAAGGTTTTTGTAATTGCCTTTTATTGCGAATTTTAGTTATTTATAATGGCTTTTTGCCTGCCTATTTCAGCTATTTATGATGCCTTTTTGCCTGCCTATTTTAATGATTCATAATGCCTAAATTTCCGGCCTCTGATTATTACATATAGGAGATTTTATTATTTGCTGTATCACTATTTAACTTATTTAATAGAGCAAAAATCTGGAATCAATAAATATGTCACATAGGAGTTATTGCAGGAACAACGACGATTAACTATTGCTAAATACCAATGGTTATACTACATTTATTTATTTATTTATTTATTTATTTATTTATTTATTTATTTATTTATTTATTTATTTTGCTAATAATTGTAACCTAAAATATAAATAAACAGAAAAAACTTTATCTCGCCCCTGAAAGAGTAGAACTCGTGCTCAGGGGTAGATTCCTGAATTGAAATTAAGAAGTATATAATACAATTTATCTTATGTCTACTACGCAATAAGAATATATAAATTTAAAATTACAATTTTTCAATTTTTATAAAATCCATACCTAACTTTTTTTAATTTAATACTAGAACTATTAGAATTGACAAGATTAGGATATTTTAATATAAATTTGTTATATATTCTTGGGTCTAAATTACTACTATGATTAAATACTGTAGCAGTGTTGCATTTCGGTTCAAGCAATCTTAAAGAATTCATACCTTTTGTTTAATAACTATTTGAATACAATTAAAAATCATTTCGATTTTTATATATGAATTTTAGTAATACAATACAATAAATTTGTCTTATTTTAAGAACATTAATGTTTAAAAACAATTTTTGAGATTTATAAAGACATATTTTAATTATTTTCTTCTGTAATAAATAAAGTGGATTAAAAATGCTTAAATGCTTACAAGAGAATCAATATTACCATCTAGACTTTGTAGTGGTAAAAGTAACCCTGAAATCGAATCAAAACAACACTGCTGGATTAAAGTTTTAATTTACAAGACGTAGGATTATCTCACGAGATTCTTTTTGTATTTTAAAGAAGAGAGAAAAGGCATTAACATTTACAATAATAATTGTAACGTTAAGATAAAATTAAATGCAAAAAGAGTTAATTAATTCTTCCAATCACCCCAACAAAATATATCAAATATTAAATAAAATAAACAAACAAAACAAACAAAATAATATATATAAACTCTAAAGTTTAGAATTTATTGTCTTAATTTTGTTTTTAATATTATACACTTATTTAAACGGTTTTAATTATGAATTATTTTTTAGAAATTGTTCATGCTAATTCAATTATTTGACCTTCCAATAAAAATCGATTAATATATTTATTGAAAATATAAAGTTTAAAATTGTTCATAAACCAGCTACTATAAACAGAATGCAACATTTAACCACGCGGAGCCTTGAATATTCTTCAGGGACCGTACATGATAGAATCTATCTGATAAAGAGCCTGCTATAACTTTAAAAAAGATTCTCGACTTACGGAGGGTGTTTTCACACCCCTAATCCATATTTTGAGCTTTTCTCACCCTTCAATAGACCAACATGACCTCAGACGCCACACTGACAATGACAAACGCCCACACGACGTGTAATATTAAAGTTATTAATCTTCTCATCCCTCATGCTTACATAAATCTATTAGGCAACTTAGTTTCCAGTTAACGGCTGAGAGGTTGAACGCAATTTGAAATCGATTTTTGAACTCGTTTCCCTAGGTAAGACGTGATAGGTAGAACATTGTGAACGGCACTTCAAAGAAACAAGCCGTTTGGTTTCGTAATAATATCCCTTTGTATAATTTAATAAAATACAGTCTTCTACCTGGAAGAACAAATAAAATCCCTATAAAGTTTTACCCGAGGTACTATACAGGGTGTCCCATTTATATTTTGCACCAATATAGGGATAGGTATTGGAATTTTTGTTTTTGAGAGTTATGTTAGAACGAGAGGCTAATATGAGTGTGGAGATTTGGTGCATGTAACTACATTATGGTACAAGATACACGTGACGTCAACAATTTTTCAAATAGCACTACATACTTTAATCATGTTACATTGATTACACACATTAAGACGAGTTCAAAAATGCATCACAATGTCACCTTCCCAATCAATAACAACAATACAATTCAAAATTAATGCCATCAGAATGTGACGTTTGTTCTGGTGCCCCATTCATCTTGTGCATTAACTTACACAAAACGAAAGACGAGTGACGTCCGTACACGTCATAACGTGTTGTGTGTTTGCTGTCTTAACATGTAAACAAGCCACAACTGTCTACGCCACATTCCACGTAAAGTGGCCTGCACGTTCTCCGGACCTGTCGCCACTCGACTACCAAACCCACACCGGGTAACTACATTAACCCTTTCCGCTCACTTATATATATATTTTTAGTAGGTTATTTTACGACGCTTTATCAACATCTTAGGTTATTTAGCGTCTGAATGAGATGAAGGTGATAATGCCGGTGAAATGAGTCCGGGGTCCAACACCGAAAGTTTCCCAGCATTTGCTCATATAGGGTTGAGGGAAAACTCCGGAAAAAACCTCAGCCAGGTAACTTGCCCCGACCGGGAATCGAACACGGGCCACCTGGTTTCGCGGCTAGACGCTCTAACCGTTACTCCACAGGTGTGGACCGTTCACTTATATGGTTTGCCCGATAATTTCATTTGATATCCTCAGAAGTAGTTTCGTTCTCTACCGATAGAGTGCAGCACCGCTAGTTCCTTGGCCAGCTGTTATTAGGAAGAGGATTGTTTTGTTTTTTGTTTCTCCATAGTGTCTCTATGATCTTGTGCTGCCATAATTGTGAAGAATCTAAAACAAATTCAGTTCAGAAAGGGTTAAGGTTCACTGCGTACCCAGGTTTCGAGCAAGCAACCCTTCTCGTCCTTAAGTCAGCCACCACCGTGCGTTGCCATCCAGCGTTTCGGGGAATGCTATGGAATGATGACGGATTGGAGAAATGTTGACGGAATTATGTAGATGCCTAAAATAGGGAAACAGATGAATCCCGAGAAAAAACCCCAAATATGAAATTGTTCGCCACAAAAGTCACTATCAACTTTTTGATAAAAAAAAATTCTCAGGCCTGACCGGGACTCGAATCGGATCACCTGAGTGACTGGCTGAAGATCTCCCACAGCAGGGATAACTGCACCTGCATTCGTCGGGATATGAAAAGCACCCATCTATAAAGACGTGGTGCAGCAAGACACTCAGTGAATTAAGATAAGCTCTCTTGTTCCTGGGCTCTCTTGCTGGGAACGTTCATTGATAACTGCGTAGGCTAGCTGAATAGGGTTGATAAATATCTTCCTCTCGGCCAGATACAATAGGGGGTTGCATAGCGAACTTACGAAGAGGCCGATAATTTCTCCCCGGTTTATAATGGCAGCTCTGTTGTCAAGGTCGTGCACATTGCGACATTCACACGCCCCTTGGGCTTCTGGACCTGACACTGATAGGGCGTCCCTTGTCAGCACCAGTCAAGACAGTAGAGGTCAACGCCCGTGAGGGATCTGAACTCACGACCCTAGCTTCCAGGCAATATTAAAGCTGCACGTATTATCTTTGTACTTTCGACACGTGTGAAGTCTGAACTTCTCTTGAAACCTAGGGATGCTCTTCAGAAACATAGGCTGGTGTCAATAAAATGATCTTTTCATTTTATAGATAAATAAATTCTTTGAGAAGCGATGAATTTTTTACAATGCTCTATCCACTTCTCAGAGACATGCTTTGTAAAATTTTGCGCCCGTTTCAATACGACTTTAATTTTCAGAAACTCTTGCCTCACTTGCAAATCCTTTTTTTTTACTTTCTCGAGACTAATTATGAAGAGAAAGTATTGTAATGCTAGAGACGATCTATTTCGAGTATATTATATAAATTTGCGTTTTAACATCCCTCATAACGAGAAAGTATTTTGGTCATCTACACAATCTAGACGGCATTGCCATCTCACTGCTTATATAATATACCATAATGTCATAAATTTCAGGGGGTTATTCTTTGAGATATTTCAAACGAAATAGTTTAATACAATTTTCCTCGTTCTTGCTTCTTTTCTAGATAAAAATTTTTATATGTAAAATTTCGTAGCGTGTTTTGTGAAAACTTTAACCTCAATTTAATATGTCTCGTGATTTTCCACGCTGTCCGTCTCGCTCTATTCTCTGTTTAATGTGTCTCGTGGTTTTCCTCGAGGTCCGGATCGCTCTATTCTCTATTTAATGTGTCTCGTGGTTTTCCACGCGGTCAGTCTCGCTCTATTCTCTATTTAATGTGTCTCGTGGTTTTCCTCGAGGTCCGGATCGCTCTATTCTCTATTTAATGTGTCTCGTGGTTTTCCACGCTGTCCGTCTCGCTCTATTCTCTGTTTAATGTGTCTCGTGGTTTTCCTCGAGGTCCGGATCGCTCTATTCTCTATTTAATGTGTCTCGTGGTTTTCCACGCGGTCCGTCTCGCTCTATTCTCTATTTAATGTATCTCGTGGTTTTCCACGCGGTCCGTCTCGCTCTATTCTCTATTTAATGTGTCTCGTGGTTTTCCACGCGGTCCGTCTCGCTCTATTCTCTATTTAATGTATCTCGTGGTTTTCCACGCGGTCCGTCTCGCTCTATTCTCTATTTAATATGTCTCGTGGTTTTCCACGCTGTCCGTCTCGCTCTATTCTCTGTTTAATGTGTCTCGTGGTTTTCCTCGAGGTCCGGATCGCTCTATTCTCTATTTAATGTGTCTCGTGGTTTTCCACGCGGTCAGTCTCGCTCTATTCTCTATTTAATGTATCTCGTGGTTTTCCACGCGGTCCGTCTCGCTCTATTCTCTATTTAATGTGTCTCTTGGTTTTCCACGCGGTCCGTCTCGCTCTATTCTCTATTGAATGTGTCTCGTGGTTTTCCACGCGGTCCGTCTCGCTCTATTCTCTATTTAATGTGTCTCGTGGTTTTCCACGCGGTCCGTCTCGCTCTATTCTCTATTTAATGTGTCTCGTGGTTTTCCCAAACTGGCTATCACCGTTTCGTGCCTAGACTTCTCCTCCATCGCGTCTCTCCTCCGGATCAGGTCGCTGTACTTCTGCCCCTCCTCCCCCCCGTATGTTGTAGCTAATCAGTTACGTCCATTTTCGGCTTACCCACTAGAAATTTCTAGCGCTCCTTCACTGGGGCGGCGAAACCCGAAGTGAGACAAGTGGCCAAGAGGCTTGGAGCTCACATTTTCAGTTTTTCACAGCCCCAACTGCCCCCTTGCAAAAAGGACGTGTTTTCACGTACCTTTAGAGTTTCTCCTCCCACTTCCCCGCACTCATTCATTCACGCGGTCCGTCTCGCTCTATTCTCTATTTAATGTATCTCGTGGTTTTCCACGCGGTCCGTCTCGCTCTATTCTCTATTTAATGTGTCTCGTGGTTTTCCACGAGGTCCGTCTCGCTCTATTCTCTATTTAATGTGTCTCGTGGTTTTCCACGCGGTCCGTCTCGCTCTATTCTCTATTTAATGTGTCTCGTGGTTTTCCACGCGGTCCGTCTCGCTCTATTCTCTATTTAATGTGTCTCGTGGTTTTCCACGCTGTCCGTCTCGCTCTATTCTCTATTTAATATGTCTCGTGATTTTCCACGCGGTCCGTCTCGCTCTATTCTCTATTTAATGTATCTCGTGGTTTTCCACGCGGTCCGTCTCGCTCTATTCTCTATTTAATGTGTCTCGTGGTTTTCCACGCGGTCCGTCTCGCTCTACTCTCTATTTAATGTGTCTCGTGGTTTTCCACGCGGTACGTCTCGCTCTATTCTCTATTTAATGTGTCTCGTGGTTTTCCACGCGGTCCGTCTCGCTCTATTCTCTATTTAATGTGTCTCGTGGTTTTCCACGCGGTCCGTCTCGCTCTATTCTCTATTTAATGTGTCTCGTGGTTTTCCACGAGGTCCGTCTCGCTCTATTCTCTATTTAATGTGTCTCGTGGTTTTCCACGCGGTCCGTCTCGCTCTATTCTCTATTTAATGTGTCTCGTGGTTTTCCACGCGGTCCGTCTCGCTCTATTCTCTATTGAATGTGTCTCGTGGTTTTCCACGCGGTCCGTCTCGCTCTATTCTCTATTTAATGTGTCTCGTGGTTTTCCACGCGGTCCGTCTCGCTCTATTCTCTATTTAATGTGTCTCGTGGTTTCCCCAAACTGGCTATCACCGTTTCGTGCCTAGACTTCTCCTCCATCGCGTCTCTCCTCCGGATCAGGTCGCTGTACTTCTGCCCCTCCTCCCCCCCGTATGTTGTAGCTAATCAGTTACGTCCATTTTCGGCTTACCCACTAGAAATTTCTAGCGCTCCTTCACTGGGGCGGCGAAACCCGAAGTGAGACAAGTGGCCAAGAGGCTTGGAGCTCACATATTCAGTTTTTCACAGCCCCAACTGCCCCCTTGCAAAAAGGACGTGTTTTCACGTACCTTTAGAGTTTCTCCTCCCACTTCCCCGCACTCATTCATTCACGCGGTCCGTCTCGCTCTATTCTCTATTTAATGTATCTCGTGGTTTTCCACGCGGTCCGTCTCGCTCTATTCTCTATTTAATGTGTCTCGTGGTTTTCCACGCGGTCCGTCTCGCTCTACTCTCTATTTAATGTGTCTCGTGGTTTTCCACGCGGTCCGTCTCGCTCTATTCTCTATTTAATGTGTCTCGTGGTTTTCCACGCTGTCCGTCTCGCTCTATTCTCTATTTAAAATGTCTCGTGATTTTCCACGCGGTCCGTCTCGCTCTATTCTCTATTTAATGTGTCTCGTGGTTTTCCACGCGGTCCGTCTCGCTCTACTCTCTATTTAATGTGTCTCGTGGTTTTCCACGCGGTCCGTCTCGCTCTATTCTCTATTTAATGTGTCTCGTGGTTTTCCACGCGGTCCGTCTCGCTCTACTCTCTATTTAATGTGTCTCGTGGTTTTCCACGCGGTCCGTCTCGCTCTACTCTCTATTTAATGTGTCTCGTGGTTTTCCACGCGGTCCGTCTCGCTCTATTCTCTATTTAATGTGTCTCGTGGTTTTCCACGCGGTCCGTCTCGCTCTATTCTCTATTTAATGTGTCTCGTGGTTTTCCACGCGGTCCGTCTCGCTCTACTCTCTATTTAATGTGTCTCGTGGTATTCCACGCGGTCCGTCTCGCTCTATTCTCTATTTAATGTGTCTCGTGGTTTTCCACGCGGTCCGTCTCGCTCTACTCTCTATTTAATGTGTCTCGTGGTTTTCCACGCGGTCCGTCTCGCTCTATTCTCTATTTAATGTGTCTCGTGGTTTTCCACGCGGTCCGTCTCGCTCTATTCTCTATTTAATGTGTCTCGTGGTTTTCCACGCGGTCCGTCTCGCTCTACTCTCTATTTAATGTGTCTCGTGGTTTTCCACGCGGTCCGTCTCGCTCTACTCTCTATTTAATGTGTCTCGTGGTTTTCCACGCGGTCCGTCTCGCTCTATTCTCTATTTAATGTGTCTCGTGGTTTTCCACGCTGTCCGTCTCGCTCTATTCTCTATTTAATATGTCTCGTGATTTTCCACGCGGTCCGTCTCGCTCTATTCTCTATTTAATGTGTCTCGTGGTTTTCCACGCGGTCCGTCTCGCTCTACTCTCTATTTAATGTGTCTCGTGGTTTTCCACGCGGTCCGTCTCGCTCTATTCTCTATTTAATGTGTCTCGTGGTTTTCCACGCGGTCCGTCTCGCTCTATTCTCTATTTAATGTGTGTCGTGGTTTTCCACGCGGTCCGTCTCGCTCTATTCTCTATTTATTGTGTCTCGTGGTTTTCCACGCGGTCCGTCTCGCTCTATTCTCTATTTAATGTGTCTCGTGGTTTTCCACGCGGTCCGTCTCGCTCTATTCTCTATTTAATGTGTCTCGTGGTTTTCCACGCGGTCCGTCTCGCTCTATTCTCTATTTAATGTGTCTCGTGGTTTTCCACGCGGTCCGTCTCGCTCTATTCTCTATTTAATGTGTCTCATGGTTTTCCACATGGTCCGTCTCGCTCTATTCTCTATTTAATGTGTCTCGTGGTTTTCCACGCGGTCCGTCTCGCTCTATTCTCTATTTAATGTGTCTCGTGGTTTTCCACGCGGTCCGTCTCGCTCTATTCTCTATTTAATGTGTCTCGTGGTTTTCCACGCGGTCCGTCTCGCTCTATTCTCTATTTAATGTGTCTCATGGTTTTCCACATCGTCCGTCTCGCTCTACTCTCTATTTAATGTGTCTCGTGGTTTTCCACGCGGTCCGTCTCGCTCTATTCTCTATTTAATGTGTCTCGTGGTTTTCCACGCGGTCCGTCTCGCTCTATTCTCTATTTAATGTGTCTCGTGGTTTTCCACGCGGTCCGTCTCGCTCTATTCTCTATTTAATGTGTCTCGTGGTTTTCCACGCGGTCCGTCTCGCTCTATTCTCTATTTAATGTGTCTCGTGGTTTTCCACGCGGTCCGTCTCGCTCTATTCTCTATTTAATGTGTCTCGTGGTTTTCCACGCGGTCCGTCTCGCTCTATTCTCTATTTAATGTGTCTCGTGGTTTCCCCAAACTGGCTATCACCGTTTCGTGCCTAGACTTCTCCTCCATCGCGTCTCTCCTCCGGATCAGGTCGCTGTACTTCTGCCCCTCCTCCCCCCCGTATGTTGTAGCTAATCAGTTACGTCCATTTTCGGCTTATCCACTAGAAATTTCTAGCGCTCCTTCATTGGGGCGGCGAAACCCGAAGTGAGACAAGTGGCCAAGAGGCTTGGAGCTCACATATTCAGTTTTTCACAGCCCCAACTGCCCCCTTGCAAAAAGGACGTGTTTTCACGTACCTTTAGAGTTTCTCCTCCCACTTCCCCGCACTCATTCATTCACGCGGTCCGTCTCGCTCTATTCTCTATTTAATGTATCTCGTGGTTTTCCACGCGGTCCGTCTCGCTCTATTCTCTATTTAATGTGTCTCGTGGTTTTCCAAGCGGTCCGTCTCGCTCTACTCTCTATTTAATGTGTCTCGTGGTTTTCCACGCGGTCCGTCTCGCTCTATTCTCTATTTAATGTGTCTCGTGGTTTTCCACGCTGTCCGTCTCGCTCTATTCTCTATTTAATATGTCTCGTGATTTTCCACGCGGTCCGTCTCGCTCTATTCTCTATTTAATGTGTCTCGTGGTTTTCCACGCTGTCCGCCTCGCTCTACTCTCTATTTAATGTGTCTCGTGGTTTTCCACGCGGTCCGTCTCGCTCTACTCTCTATTTAATGTGTCTCGTGGTTTTCCACGCGGTCCGTCTCGCTCTATTCTCTATTTAATGTGTCTCGTGGTTTTCCACGCTGTCCGTCTCGCTCTATTCTCTATTTAATATGTCTCGTGATTTTCCACGCGGTCCGTCTCGCTCTATTCTCTATTTAATGTGTCTCGTGGTTTTCCACGCGGTCCGTCTCGCTCTACTCTCTATTTAATGTGTCTCGTGGTTTTCCACGCGGTCCGTCTCGCTCTACTCTCTATTTAATGTGTCTCGTGGTTTTCCACGCGGTCCGTCTCGCTCTATTCTCTATTTAATGTGTCTCGTGGTTTTCCACGCTGTCCGTCTCGCTCTATTCTCTATTTAATATGTCTCGTGATTTTCCACGCGGTCCGTCTCGCTCTATTCTCTATTTAATGTGTCTCGTGGTTTTCCACGCGGTCCGTCTCGCTCTACTCTCTATTTAATGTGTCTCGTGGTTTTCCACGCGGTCCGTCTCGCTCTACTCTCTATTTAATGTGTCTCGTGGTTTTCCACGCGGTCCGTCTCGCTCTATTCTCTATTTAATGTGTCTCGTGGTTTTCCACGCGGTCCGTCTCGCTCTACTCTCTATTTAATGTGTCTCGTGGTTTTCCACGCGGTCCGTCTCGCTCTATTCTCTATTTAATGTGTCTCGTGGTTTTCCACGCGGTCCGTCTCGCTCTATTCTCTATTTAATGTGTCTCGTGGTTTTCCACGCGGTCCGTCTCGCTCTACTCTCTATTTAATGTGTCTCGTGGTTTTCCACGCGGTCCGTCTCGCTCTATTCTCTATTTAATGTGTCTCGTGGTTTTCCACGCGGTCCGTCTCGCTCTACTCTCTATTTAATGTGTCTCCTGGTTTTCCACGCGGTCCGTCTCGCTCTATTCTCTATTTAATGTGTCTCGTGGTTTTCCACGCGGTCCGTCTCGCTCTATTCTCTATTTAATGTGTCTCGTGATTTTCCACGCGGTCCGTCTCGCTCTACTCTCTATTTAATGTGTCTCGTGGTTTTCCACGCGGTCCGTCTCGCTCTACTCTCTATTTAATGTGTCTCGTGGTTTTCCACGCGGTCCGTCTCGCTCTATTCTCTATTTAATGTGTCTCGTGGTTTTCCACGCTGTCCGTCTCGCTCTATTCTCTATTTAATATGTCTCGTGATTTTCCACGCGGTCCGTCTCGCTCTATTCTCTATTTAATGTGTCTCGTGGTTTTCCACGCGGTCCGTCTCGCTCTACTCTCTATTTAATGTGTCTCGTGGTTTTCCACGCGGTCCGTCTCGCTCTATTCTCTATTTAATGTGTCTCGTGGTTTTCCACGCGGTCCGTCTCGCTCTATTCTCTATTTAATGTGTCTCGTGGTTTTCCACGCGGTCCGTCTCGCTCTATTCTCTATTTAATGTGTCTCGTGGTTTTCCACGCGGTCCGTCTCGCTCTATTCTCTATTTAATGTGTCTCGTGGTTTTCCACGCGGTCCGTCTCGCTCTATTCTCTATTTAATGTGTCTCGTGGTTTTCCACGCGGTCCGTCTCGCTCTATTCTCTATTTAATGTGTCTCGTGGTTTTCCACGCGGTCCGTCTCGCTCTATTCTCTATTTAATGTGTCTCATGGTTTTCCACATGGTCCGTCTCGCTCTATTCTCTATTTAATGTGTCTCGTGGTTTTCCACGCGGTCCGTCTCTCTCTATTCTCTATTTAATGTGTCTCGTGGTTTTCCACGCGGTCCGTCTCGCTCTATTCTCTATTTAATGTGTCTCGTGGTTTTCCACGCGGTCCGTCTCGCTCTATTCTCTATTTAATGTGTCTCATGGTTTTCCACATGGTCCGTCTCGCTCTACTCTCTATTTAATGTGTCTCGTGTTTTTCCACGCGGTCCGTCTCGCTCTATTCTCTATTTAATGTGTCTCGTGGTTTTCCACGCGGTCCGTCTCGCTGTATTCTCTATTTAATGTGTCTCGTGGTTTTCCACGCGGTCCGTCTCGCTCTACTCTCTATTTAATGTGTCTCGTGGTTTTCCACGCGGTCCGTCTCGCTCTACTCTCTATTTAATTTGTCTCGTGGTTTTCCACGCGGTCCGTCTCGCTCTATTCTCTATTTAATGTGTCTCGTGGTTTTCCACGCTGTCCGTCTCGCTCTATTCTCTATTTAATATGTCTCGTGATTTTCCACGCGGTCCGTCTCGCTCTATTCTCTATTTAATGTGTCTCGTGGTTTTCCACGCGGTCCGTCTCGCTCTACTCTCTATTTAATTTGTCTCGTGGTTTTCCACGCGGTCCGTCTCGCTCTATTCTCTATTTAATGTGTCTCGTGGTTTTCCACGCTGTCCGTCTCGCTCTATTCTCTATTTAATATGTCTCGTGATTTTCCACGCGGTCCGTCTCGCTCTATTCTCTATTTAATGTGTCTCGTGGTTTTCCACGCGGTCCGTCTCGCTCTACTCTCTATTTAATGTGTCTCGTGGTTTTCCACGCGGTCCGTCTCGCTCTATTCTCTATTTAATGTGTCTCGTGGTTTTCCACGCGGTCCGTCTCGCTCTATTCTCTATTTAATGTGTCTCGTGGTTTTCCACGCGGTCCGTCTCGCTCTACTCTCTATTTAATGTGTCTCGTGGTTTTCCACGCGGTCCGTCTCGCTCTACTCTCTATTTAATGTGTCTCGTGGTTTTCCACGCGGTCCGTCTCGCTCTACTCTCTATTTAATGTGTCTCGTGGTTTTCCACGCGGTCCGTCTCGCTCTATTCTCTATTTAATGTGTCTCGTGGTTTTCCACGCGGTCCGTCTCGCTGTATTCTCTATTTAATGTGTCTCGTGGTTTTCCACGCGGTCCGTCTCGCTCTATTCTCTATTTAATGTGTCTCATGGTTTTCCACATGGTCCGTCTCGCTCTATTCTCTATTTAATGTGTCTCGTGGTTTTCCACGCGGTCCGTCTCGCTCTATTCTCTATTTAATGTGTCTCGTGGTTTTCCACGCGGTCCGTCTCGCTCTATTCTCTATTTAATGTGTCTCGTGGTTTTCCACGCGGTCCGTCTCGCTCTATTCTCTATTTAATGTGTCTCATGGTTTTCCACATGGTCCGTCTCGCTCTACTCTCTATTTAATGTGTCTCGTGGTTTTCCACGCGGTCCGTCTCGCTCTATTCTCTATTTAATGTGTCTCGTGGTTTTCCACGCGGTCCGTCTCGCTCTATTCTCTATTTAATGTGTCTCATGGTTTTCCACATGGTCCGTCTCGCTCTACTCTCTATTTAATGTGTCTCGTGGTTTTCCACGCGGTCCGTCTCGCTCTATTCTCTATTTAATGTGTCTCGTGGTTTTCCACGCGGTCCGTCTCGCTGTATTCTCTATTTAATGTGTCTCGTGGTTTTCCACGCGGTCCGTCTCGCTCTACTCTCTATTTAATGTGTCTCGTGGTTTTCCACGCGGTCCGTCTCGCTCTACTCTCTATTTAATTTGTCTCGTGGTTTTCCACGCGGTCCGTCTCGCTCTATTCTCTATTTAATGTGTCTCGTGGTTTTCCACGCTGTCCGTCTCGCTCTATTCTCTATTTAATATGTCTCGTGATTTTCCACGCGGTCCGTCTCGCTCTATTCTCTATTTAATGTGTCTCGTGGTTTTCCACGCGGTCCGTCTCGCTCTACTCTCTATTTAATTTGTCTCGTGGTTTTCCACGCGGTCCGTCTCGCTCTATTCTCTATTTAATGTGTCTCGTGGTTTTCCACGCTGTCCGTCTCGCTCTATTCTCTATTTAATTTGTCTCGTGATTTTCCACGCGGTCCGTCTCGCTCTATTCTCTATTTAATGTGTCTCGTGGTTTTCCACGCGGTCCGTCTCGCTCTACTCTCTATTTAATGTGTCTCGTGGTTTTCCACGCGGTCCGTCTCGCTCTATTCTCTATTTAATATGTCTCGTGATTTTCCACGCGGTCCGTCTCGCTCTATTCTCTATTTAATGTGTCTCGTGGTTTTCCACGCGGTCCGTCTCGCTCTACTCTCTATTTAATGTGTCTCGTGGTTTTCCACGCGGTCCGTCTCGCTCTATTCTCTATTTAATTTGTCTCGTGGTTTTCCACGCGGTCCGTCTCGCTCTATTCTCTATTTAATGTGTCTCGTGGTTTTCCACGCTGTCCGTCTCGCTCTATTCTCTATTTAATATGTCTCGTGATTTTCCACGCAGTCCGTCTCGCTCTATTCTCTATTTAATGTGTCTCGTGGTTTTCCACGCGGTCCGTCTCGCTCTACTCTCTATTTAATGTGTCTCGTGGTTTTCCACGCGGTCCGTCTCGCTCTATTCTCTATTTAATGTGTCTCGTGGTTTTCCACGCGGTCCGTCTCGCTCTATTCTCTATTTAATGTGTCTCGTGGTTTTCCACGCGGTCCGTCTCGCTCTACTCTCTATTTAATGTGTCTCGTGGTTTTCCACGCGGTCCGTCTCGCTCTACTCTCTATTTAATGTGTCTCGTGGTTTTCCACGCGGTCCGTCTCGCTCTACTCTCTATTTAATGTGTCTCGTGGTTTTCCACGCGGTCCGTCTCGCTCTATTCTCTATTTAATGTGTCTCGTGGTTTTCCACGCGGTCCGTCTCGCTGTATTCTCTATTTAATGTGTCTCGTGGTTTTCCACGCGGTCCGTCTCGCTCTATTCTCTATTTAATGTGTCTCATGGTTTTCCACATGGTCCGTCTCGCTCTATTCTCTATTTAATGTGTCTCGTGGTTTTCCACGCGGTCCGTCTCGCTCTATTCTCTATTTAATGTGTCTCGTGGTTTTCCACGCGGTCCGTCTCGCTCTATTCTCTATTTAATGTGTCTCGTGGTTTTCCACGCGGTCCGTCTCGCTCTATTCTCTATTTAATGTGTCTCATGGTTTTCCACATGGTCCGTCTCGCTCTACTCTCTATTTAATGTGTCTCGTGGTTTTCCACGCGGTCCGTCTCGCTCTATTCTCTATTTAATGTGTCTCGTGGTTTTCCACGCGGTCCGTCTCGCTCTATTCTCTATTTAATGTGTCTCGTGGTTTTCCACGCGGTCCGTCTCGCTCTATTCTCTATTTAATGTGTCTCGTGGTTTTCCACGCGGTCCGTCTCGCTCTATTCTCTATTTAATGTGTCTCGTGGTTTTCCACGCGGTCCGTCTCGCTCTATTCTCTATTTAATGTGTCTCGTGGTTTTCCACGCGGTCCGTCTCACTCTATTCTCTATTTAATGTGTCTCGTGGTTTTCCACGCGGTCCGTCTCGTTCTATTCTCTATTTAATGTATCCGTGAGTTTTCCACACAATAGTCATTGAAATATTCGATATGTGGGTTATGTGTAGACACGAGTATTAAAGAAAATACACTACAGTACAGTGTACTGAGATGTACATTCTTGTTTTATTACTTTATTTCGAGTACACATGATTCACGTAATCATTGAGATTTGAATAAATCCGCTGTCAGTTTTAGCGGCTCACTTTCTACAACATTTCCTTTCCGAAAGAAGCAACATTAAAAATTTGTACCCTGGAAATGTCCATCAAACTGGATTGCAATTGAGCCCGCCTATTTCAGGTTGTGTGACAATCAAGTGATAGTCGCAGTGCAAGTGATCCAGAGGTGGAGCGGCGGCACAGCTGTTGTGTTGGTAGCACTGGGCGTTAATCCGTGTCTTATCGGGGCGCCCCAGTCGACATCGCAGAACGTGGGCAGCGCGCCTCGGGGCGGATTTGGGGTGAACTTATGCATTCAGCCCTCATAGGTGTTACATAACCCTTCATCGTCATATAGTATGTCGTCTGTTGTTTTCTGATTAGCATGAGAGAACTAAGTCAATAGACAGCTTCGCCTTTCAGAAATCATCTATTACGCACCAAGTTGAAAGTCTTCTTGACTAATATATTCGAAATATTACGTACGATATAACGCGAAACAAGAACAACATACAGAGAATGGAACAATAAAAGAGAATCAGATAATATAGAGGTTATTTGAAGATGTTCAAATGAGATTCCGCAATGTTATTTCATAATCACTTTTGCTCTACGGAAGGGAAACAAGGATGCTAAGAGCACAGGGAGAAAAAAAATCGATTTACTACGCTGTATGTATTTACGTAGAATGGGTTGTTGAAAATCAACGCGGCGAGCAGAAAGAACAGGGAGAACAGAGAGAGAACAAGGGAAATTCAAGGAGTGCAAGAGAAATTCAAAGATAACAAGAGGAAGGAAAGAAAAAGAAGTGAAATACAAGAAGAGCAAAAAATATGGGGAGAACAAAAGGAATGCGGGGAGAAAAAGAGGAATGCAGGTAGATTAGAAGAAATACAAGAAGAACAAGGGCAATGCAAGGAAAAGTTGGGAAAGACAAGGAGAATAAGGGGAATACAGGGAGAACAAGAGAAATGCGGAGAGAAAAAGAGGAATGACGGTAGATTAGGAGGAATACAGGAAGAACAAGGGCAATACAAGGAAAACATGGGAAAGACAAGGAGAACAAGGGGAATACAGGAAGAACAAGAGGAATCCTGGGAGAAAAAGAGGAATGCAGGGATAACATGGGGAATTCTAGGAGTGCAAGCAGGAATACAAGGATAACAAGAGAAAGAAAAGAAGAACAGGGAAATTATAAGAAGAGGAAAGAAAATACAGAGAGAAGAAGAGGATTGCGGGGAGAAAAAGAGAAATACAGAAGAACAAGGGCAGTACAAGGAGAAAAAGGGTAATGCAAGAAGAGAAAGGACAATACAAGGATAAGAAGAGCAATACAAGAAGAAGAAGGGCAATAAAAGGAGAGGAAGAGCGATACAAGGAGAACAAGGGCAATACAATAAGAGGAATGCAAGGAAAGCAAGGAGAAAACAAGAAAAACGACGAGAATACAAGAAGATGAAAGAGAATATAAGGAGAACAAGGAGAGCACAGGGAGAATAAGAGGAATACAGGGAAAACTGATGGAAAAAGGAGAACAAGGGAAAGGAAAGGAGAACAAAGGAAAAATAAGGAAATCAATGTAAAGAAAAGCAGAATAAGGTAATGCAAGGAAAACAAGGGGTATACAAAAAGAGGAATGGAAACGTAAGAGAAGGGAAAACAAGGAGAATACAGGGAGAGCAAAGGAAAGATAAGGAGAACAAGGGAATACAAGGATAACAAAGGAAACACAAAGATAACAGAGTAAAAACAAAGAGAATAAGACAATACAGGCAGAACAAGAGGAAGATAAGAAAAATAATGAGAAGGCAAGAATAGGAAAGGGAATATAAGGAGAACAAGGGAAATTGGGAGAACAAGGCGAATACGGAAAGAACAAAGAAAAGAAAAGGAGAAAAGTGGCTGTTACAGTTTTCTGTTACAATCAATTCCTAAGTTATCTGCATACCTTGTGAGCTTTACAGGTGTAGTACAAGTGGCTAAGTCTAATTTATTGATCCCTTTTCACAATTGAAGCGTCCTATAAACAATAGTAATATACGTTACAAGAGCGGTATGTTGACGTTTTCATGGTCGAGGAAAAGATTGAAAAAGCGAAACGTAGTTGAGCTTTTTTAATTTCCGAGAACATGAAAACAAACATACCGCTCATGTATTGTACATTATTTTGTGCGGAGATCGTTTATTACATACCTGAAAGACGAATTTCTAATTAGTTGCAATGAAATCTCCATGTTGGTTTCTGTTTAATGACGCCAACTTCGGAACACCAAAATATCTTTCTTCAACATTGTTGCTGTAAGATGTTTTCTGTGTTTACTATACGCCAGCAGGCCGTGATGTACGTCTGTCTTTTTTTTTCCCCAGTCTATAAATGCGAACTTAAAACAAACGGTAAGGTTATGTAATGATTTATTTTTCATTTTAATATTTTAACAATATTATTTATATAACATATTGCAGTAATAACATCGGCATCTGAATCTCGTTGATTTTTTCACGGCTTCCTTAATGTTACTTGTATCAGGAATGCACTAAGTTTCGTGGAGTAGTAGAGTTTACTTAATTTTTGAAAATATTTAAAAACAATAATTAACATTGCAATTTAGGTGAAATTGCAGTGGTAAGTTTCCAATTTATAATTATTACCATGTTAAACGTCTCTAAAAATAATATGTTAAAAGCCTAAAGCAGTAAAATGAATGTCGCGCTTAAGCGGTAAGAAGAGGGAAATTGTTATGTGTGTTAGGTTGGGAATACTGAATGTGGTATTTCACACTTACCGCGTATTGGTTCTGTGCGGAAAACAAGCAAATACGCACGATCTCGCACAAAATAAAGTCCCTGTTAAACGGTTCGCGGTGGCTTCCAGTTAAGATATGCTGCGTGGAGCTGCTCATTAACCCGGCGCATGTCCGCCACTTCCTGGCTTCGTAGGCTGCTGCTGCAGACGCATGTCAAGTAGCTCGCCACCGGTGAAGAAGTCAATTACAATATTATTTTATAGATTCTCGTCTCACAAATTAGGTGTTTTACGATGTACTAATTTATCATGAAACATGATATCTTAATTGAGAAATTAGACTTATTAGGAATCAAAGGTAATGCTTTAAACTTAATAAAATCGTATCTTAACGACAGAATTCAAATAACGAAAATTGACAATTATTCAAGTGAACCTTCAATTATTAATATAGGTGTTCCCCAAGGCACAGTTCTAGGCCCTATTCTATTTTTAATTTATATCAATGACTTATTAAAAATTGACTTACAACAATACAATGGTGTTCACAATTCTTATGCAGATGACACAGTTTTACTTTTTGGTGGAAAAACTTGGTATGATGCATATTATAATAATTCAAATAATGGACTTAAATTAATAAAAAAAAGTTTCACATAAATTACCTTTCTATCAACGAAAATAAAACCATAATTATTCCATTCTCATTATCTGAAAATGTAACAAACATCCTACATCTATATTAAGTATTAAATTACATAATTCTGATTGTTGTCTTATACAGTGTAAATGTTCGATTATTAAAGAGTCCTCTGAAGTTAAGTATTTAGGCTAAATTTTCGATAATCATTTAAAATGGAACCAACATATTAATTACCTTTGCAATAAATTACGTAAAATAGTATATTATTTTGTTTTATTGAGGAATTACTTGCCAATAAGTTTATTACGCACAATATATTTATCTTGATTTCAATCGGTAATTATGTATGGAATTATAGGATGGGGTAGCTCATTTAAATCTAATTTTAATCCACTTTATTTATTACAGAAGAAAATAATTAAAATATGTCTTCATAAACCTATTGATTTTCCATCTCAAAATTTCTTTTTAGACTTTAATGTACTTAACGTAAGACAAATTTACTACATTGTATTAATAAAATTCATACATAAAAATCGAAATAATTTTGAATTGTATTCTCATAGTTATGAAACAAAATGTATGAATTCTTTAAGATTGCTTGAACCAAAATGCAACAATGTTACAGTATTTAATCACAGTAGTAATTTAGGCGCAAGAATATATAACAAATTTATATTTAAATATCCTAATCTTGTCAATTCTAATAGTTCTAGTATTAAATTTAAAAAATTATGTATGGATTTTATAAAAATTGAAAAATTGTAAATTTAAATTTATGTACTACAATTGCATAGTAGACATAAGACAAATTGTATTGTATAATTATTAATTTCAATTCAGGAATCCGCCCCTGAGCACGAGTTCACCTCTTTCAGGGGCGAGCTAAAGTTTTTCTATATATAATATATGTTATGTTATAATGATTAGCAAAATAATAAATAAATAAATAAATCATACTCCTTCAGGTTTAAACATCACCATCACAAAAATTATCACTAGAGCCCCGATGTTTAGGCATTTACAACAGTTAAAATAGGCAGGCAAAAAAGGCAATAAAAACACAATAATCTTTGAAATAGACATTACAAATTTTAAAAAGGCATAATACATTTTAACAATAAATTTAAATTATATCAACATAACTCACATATTTATTTCGTAGTTGACACATGTTGACTTATAAAATACTTTTATGCTCGACCATGCCGAAATGTACTAATTATACACCTGCTAGCAGCCCTTTAATGCACCTCATTAAAGTACACCTATTCATTATAGTTCAGTTGTTCAGCCAATGAGAAATCACCATTGTAGCATGATAAAAGCGCAAGTATCGATTGTTCTCGGATATACAATCGAAAGACAACTAGCGAAATGTCACGGAGGCTGGAAATCCAATACTGTCGCAGAAGGTTATGTTCTGTTACTATAATAATTAGCGTTAATTGTAAATAATATTCAAATAAATTCAATTTGTCATCTCGTTTTTCAATTCTAAATCAATTTCCAGGTTATATCAAGATCAATGTTCATGTTATTCTCTAGATTATATCAAGGTCAATGACATTCGTTCCTCGGAAAAAATCAATATTTCGCTTCTGCGCACATCTGACAATTTAGAAGGTCAGTTCCGCTCCTCACTTACATAGCCATAAGATGAATACTAATGAATAATTTCAAGTTAGAAATATGGTCGAGCATAAAAAGTTGTATGAAACTTGTCTATAATGGTAATTAAGACCCTCGTATGAAAATTATGAAACTCGCCTGCGCTCGTTTCATAAACAAATACACTCACATCTTAATTACTACTATTATAGGCTCGTTGCATAATGTACTATTTTTTCGTGATTAACTGTCTTTTCACGAACCTTACATAACAAAACTGTTTCATCGGTTGAAAGCACATGAGCACAAAATTCACTAACGTAAACATGAAGTTTAATTTTCAATGGTTCACTGAATTTAGGCATTCTAGCTAACCGATTTTATATCTTGTCACCCGATAATGACTGACTGTTCCTCACTCAAAATTTCTTTCTCCTACAATAATAAAGACGTATAAGATTTTATAATATGAAAGCAAACAATTGGAAATGCTACGTGACAACTTCTATGAGAACGATCTTAATATTAATATTTTAAAATTTTAAAGCTGATTGTTGGTATCGTGAAGACATGACAATATATTTGTAACTGTAGATTTTCGATCATTATTCATATTACACCAATAGTATTAAAGCACGATTATTAGCAGATTAAGCACCGAAATAAATTGCTTTTATTTACTATTGTTACTAATTGAGTCGTTGTTTCAATTATTTAAATTTCATTCATATTACTTTACAGTTAATTATAAAATCGCAAACAAACAAGAAATATTGCTTCAAAATGACAAAAAAGAATAAATACCTTAAAAAGTCAAAATAGGCAAAATAAAAATTGGCCCTATCACTTTGATTTACTAAAAATCACATTTATATCTATGCAAATAATGATTTATTAATGATTTACTTCCACCCAGTAAAAAAGGCATTTTGCCAAACATCCGGGCTCTAATTATCACCATTCCCACAAACATCATCATTATCACAGGGGAATGGATTTTTAGTTCCATAGTATCTATTTTGTTTGCTACATCCTAGATGTACGTTATTGAGATATCTCTACGTTTCATGTACAGAGCATTCTCCCAAAAGTGCCTAAATGAATCATAAACTTCTACAAATGCCTAAAAAAACTGTGTTTTTGTCTAAAAAGCTCCTTCTTGGTATTTTGCTTATATTTAAATTAAAAATACCGGTACTAAAAATGTAAAAATACCCCCCAAAAACAACAAAAATGCTATTTAAAATATAAAAAAAAAATATATTTTTCAGACAAAAATTTGTCATTCAAGTTTCTTCTATATTAGTCTTAAAAGAGGAGAGAAGAAGATTTTACCTAATTTCCTGGAACAAATTTCGTTTGGAATAGTCCATTCTAGCATAAAAGGGGTGACAGGTTGTTCAACTTAGACAAGGGCTTACAAATTAATTTTCGCGTCATTGCAACCCCGTCATGCGAAATGAAACCCACCACTCTTTCACTGATAGAATTTGAGTTTTCATAGCACTCATTTTCAGCACCAGCCTCAAATCAGCAGGGAAATGTGCCACCGCCTGAGCTACTCCGGTGACTTAATACATTTTTGTTAGTAGTTGCTTTATTATTATTATTATTATTATTATTATTATTATTATTATTATTATTATTATTATTATTATTACTTACTTACTTATTTACTTGCTTACTTGCTTGCTTACTTACTTACTTACTTACTCACTTACTTACTTACTTACTTACTTACTTACTTACTTACTTACTTACTTACTTACTGGCTTTTAAGGAACCCGGAGGTTCATTGCCGCCCTCACATAAGCCCGCCATTGGTCCCTATGCTGAGCAAGATTAATCCATTCTCTATCATCATATCCCACCTCCCTCAAATCCATTTTAATATTATCTTCCCATCTACGTCTCGGCTTCCCTAAAGGTCTTTTTCCCTCCAGCCTCCCAACTAACACACTATATGCATTTCTGTATTCGCCCATACGTGCTGCATGCCCTGCCCATCTCAAACGTCTGGATTTAATGTTCCTAATTATGTCAGGTGAAGAATACAGTGCGTGCAGTTCTGTGTTGTGTAACTTTCTCCATTCTCCTGTAACTTCATCCCTCTTATTTTCCTAAGAACCTTATTCTCAAACACGCTTAACCTCTGTTCCTGTCTCAAAGTGAGAGTCCAAGTTTTACAACCATACAGAACAACCGGTAATATAACTGTTTTATAAATTCTAACTTTCAGATTTTTTGACATCAGACTGGATGATAAAAGCTTATCAACCAAATAATAACAGGCATTTCCCATGTTTATTCTGTGTTTAATTTCCTCCCGAGTATCATTGTTATTTGTTACTGTTGCTCCAAATTATTTGAACTTCTCCACCTCTTCAAAAGATAAATTTCCAATTTTTATATTTCCATTTCGTACAATATTCTGGTCACGAGACATAATCATATACTTTGTCTTTTCGGGATTTACTTCCAAACCTATATCTTATTATTATTATTATTATTATTATTATTATTATTATTATTATTATTATTATCAGCGGTAGTGATGACAGTGTGGTGACATTAATGATGATGATAATGAAGGTGATGATTATGGATGTTGGTTACGTTTACAGACGGAGCAGTTCACGGTTCTGTGGATTCTCTTCGCCAGCATCGTGTTGGGCAACACCGCTGTGTTGGTAGCCCTGCTCCTCAGCAAGGCTCGCAAGTCCAGGATGAACTTCTTCATCATGCACCTCGCCTTCGCAGGTATGCATTCGTACAATACGCACTTCCTTTTAAATGGGAGCTCAACACCGCATCTATAAATAAGCATTGATTTAAATTCCAGCTTTCACAGTAGGCAACTTTTTTACTCCTGGCCGCTAGGATGTCAACAGTTATTTCACCTACTTTTTCCAATCCATGGCTCTTGTCCCTTTTGGCGAATTTTGCCGCTCTTTCCTGCACCAATTTCCTCAGTCGGAGGAACGAGAGACTTGTTTATGTTACATGTAAGACTAACAGAGTGGATAGTACGTAATGTCATTAATTTCAGACTGTTATTCTTTGAGATATTTCAAATAAAAAAAGTTTCATACAGTTTTGCTCGTTTTTGCTTCCTTTTCGAGAAAAAAAAAATGTTTCATTAGGGCATTCGACAAGCAATGGAAACAATGCTGTAAATCAGTGCCCCTAGCGGTGAGAATTGAAATCTTGTAATAGAGCAGCGATTGTTTCATAAATTTTGAATATTGAAAGTCTCGAAGTAGTCATATTTTGTAAATACAGTGGCTGTTTTTGATCTGTAATAAACAATACAGGCCTAAAGGTACGAACAAAGGTGCTTCATAAAAATCCAAGTTGCAAGAGAAAAACATGCAACTCAGAGCTTTAGGGCATTACAAGAAGCCTGTGGGAGAGAAGTCCTACCATACTGAACTGTTTCAAGTTGGGTGGTAGCGAGGCATTCGCTTTCAATCAAGAGTTGACATCCGAAGAGCTTTAGATTGATCAGTGAGAGAGATATCCAGAAATGCTGCTGCAGATGGAGTCCGCCGTCTTCCAAGAATTTGGCAACGTATTGTTGACATGGCAGGAGACTATATTTGATGTATGTAAATTCAAAAGTAACCTAAATAAATTTAGTGTGAAACATTGACAATGTTGCCATTACTTTTCAAATGCCCTAGCATATGAAACATTTCGTAGCGTGTTTTGAGTAAGCCATTGATCTAATTTCTAATATACTTACTTACCTACTTAGGCCTACTTACTTACTGGCTTTTAAGGAACCCGGAGGTTCATTGCCGCCCTCACATAAGCCCGCCATTGGTCCCTATGCTGAGCAAGATTAATCCATTCTCTATCATCATATCCCACCTCCCTCAAATCCATTTTAATATTATCCTCCCATCTACGTCTCGGCCTCCCCAAAAGTCTTTTTCCCTCCGGTCTCCCAACTAACACTCTACATGCATTTCTCGATTTGCCCATACGTGCTACATATCCTGCCCATCTCAAACGTCTGGATTTAATGTTCCTAATTATGTCAGGTTAAGAATACAATGCGTGCAGTTCTGCGTTGTGTAACTTTCTCC
Source organism: Periplaneta americana (assembly GCF_040183065.1). Lineage (NCBI taxonomy): Eukaryota > Metazoa > Arthropoda > Insecta > Blattodea > Blattidae > Periplaneta > Periplaneta americana. The sequence continues at coordinate 12,687,097 of NC_091123.1, forward strand.
ATTCTCCTGTAACTTCATCCCTCTTAGCCCCCAATAATTTGCTAAGCACCTTATTCTCAAACACCCTTAACCTATGTTCCTCTCTCAAAGTGAGAGTCCAAGTTTCACAACCATAAAGAACAACCGGTAATATAACTGTTTTATAAATTCTAACTTTCAGATTTTTTGACAGCAGACTGGATGATAAAAGCTTATTAACCGAATAATAACAGGCATTTCCCATATTCATTCTCTGTTTAATTTTCTCCCGAGTAACATTTTGCGTATATTTGTTACTGTTGCTCCTAGGTATTTGAATTTTTTCCACTTCTTCAAAGGATAAATTTCCAATTTTTAAATTTCCATTTCGTACAATATTCTCGTCACGAGACATAATCATATACTTTGTCTTTTCGGGATTTACTTCCAAATCTATCCCTTTACTTGCTTCAAGTAAAATTCCCGTATTTTCCCTAATCGTTTGTGGATTTTCTCCTAACAAATTCACGTCATCCGCATAGACAAGCAGCTGATGTAACCCGTTCAATTCCAAATACTGTCTGTTATCCTGGACTTTCCTAATGGCATACTCTAGAGCAAAGTTAAAAAGTAAAGGTAATAGTGCATCTCCTTGCCTTAGCCCACAGTGAATTGCAAACGCAGCTGACAGAAACTGACCTATACGAACAAATATACTCAGTCCAATATACTTCAGTCCCAATATACTCAGTCAATTTAAGAGAGCAGGGTATTATGATAAGAAATGACTGAAAGAATATTAATTTTTTTACTTTAAATGTGCAGAAATTTGATCCAAACGAATGTATAACATTTTAAAATATCATTTGAGGACGAAAAGTTACACTTGATCGGATCAGCATAAAATTTGTGAAATCCTTAGCAATGTGGATTCAGAGAAGTGAGCAAAATAAGTACAGGAAAAAGAGTTTAAAAGTTTGTATGCATTTTAAATTTAATGAGTGTAGCCTTTTAAAGATGGGATAATAAATTGCACAACCACCATAGGGTTCTAAACCACCTTTAAAGTACACAGTAGACATCATATCTTCATTTTCTATTAAAAAAATGCTTTTTGACCAAGAATTACCAAACTTTCCCTCACCATCTCCCTTAATTATACAACATAATACATTATATCGTGTTATATAATACAATGTATTGTTCACGTCTAACATTGAGACAGCTAGCTGCTACTGTACCACTGCATGGGCTGACATTGTTCGTTGCTCTTTTGTCTCGACATTTGAAACAACAGTTGACTGTAAGAAGAAAGGCGGTTTCAATCTAAAATACCTCAATTTGTGTATCAATGGCAACAGTAGTAATTGAATTTAGCTCGCTAGAATGCAGTTATATTCTGATGCTTAAAGCGACACAATTTCCTTTGTATTGCTGTCTGACGTTTGCCAAACTCGTGTTCTTCCATGTCTGTATTTTGGGACGCTCTTTCACCGTCGCTGGCCATATCTGTTTGTATAATAGACGTAGTTGTAATTGCTGTTTTGTCCTTAATTTAGTTTTCGTTCTCTTTGAATATAATTTTCGGTGGCATCTTTAGTTAGAATGCTGCCAGCCAGAGGTGGCTCCCGTCGTTGTTGGTACCTTGTTTTTGTAGACGACGTACGAAAACATATTATTTCGTGTTTAACATATTCCTAAAATTTATTTTAAAAATAGTTACACTGTTGTTTCTTTAATACCTTTGCGCTTTGGTTGAAAATACAAGCTGTCTCAAATAACAACCTGTCTGTGTGTCTGCCGCTCTGTTTATGTGTCTGTCTGTTTGTTCCTTTGCTTGTTTGTTACCTTATTTATTTATTTATTTATTTGTTTACTTGTTTATTTGCTTACTTATTTTCTTGTTTACTTATTTATTTATTTATCTATCCATTTATTTATTTATTTATTTATTTATTTATTTATGTATTTATCTATGTATTTATTTATTTTTTGTTTTTTATTTACTTGTTTATTTATTATTTATTTATTTACTTACTTATTTATTTATTTACTTATATATGTTTATTTGTTTACTTGTTTATTTATTTATTTACTTTTTTATTTATTTACTTGTTTCTTGTTTATTTGTGTACTTGTTTATTTGCTTACTTCTTTACTTGTTTATTTATTTATTTATTTATTTATTTATTTATCTTTTTATCTATTTATTTATTTATCTATTTATTTATTTATCTATTTATCAATTTATTTATTTATTTATCTACTCATTTATTTATTTATTTATGTATTTATTTATTTATCTTTTTATCTATTTATTTATTTATCGACTTATCTATTTATTTATTTATCAATTTAGTTATTTATTTACCTACTCATTTATTTATTTATTTGTTAGTTTATTTATTTATTTATTCATTTATTCATTCATTCATTCATTCATTCATTCATTCATTCATTCATTCATTTCTATTGCAACTGATTTAACTTAAAAATTATAAATTTTAGATATAGAGAAAATGTAAAAAGGGAAACTGATTTTGCCATATAGGCGAAAACGTCCGTTTTTTTATAATACGGTAATAAGGAAGGAATGGTAAACGGAAAAAAAAGTTTGGGGCAGAAGAAGATATCAGATGATAAAAAAACATTAAGGTACATCGATCGTATGCGGATACTAAGAGGAAGGCGGAAAATAGCAGATACTGGAGAATGCTGGGTTTGCAGTGAAAGACCTCTCCTCGGGCAAGAGACAATGAATTAATGAATGGTAATAAAACAACAAGTTTTCATACTTTTAGGCTGCATGATAAGTCATTATGACTGAATAATGAAAATAAATACATTACGGTTATCCGAACCAAGGATTCTAACCAACAGAAAAATGTTGCTTAAAATATAGCAGGTAAACGTGCTGTCGCATTCTATTCTCGGTGTTGAGCGGATTGTAGAAAGCTAAGTAAGTTACCACGACTTAACTTGAACCTGGAATTGAACCCGGACTTTCTCAGTTCGTAATCTGCCTCTCTGCCGACTGAGTGAAGTACTATTGATCCTGAATTTTCTGGAATAAAAAATAATGTCGCGTGTCTCAGCGAGATTAATCGGTTTTTGGTGCCGAAGACAGGAGCGAGGGCAGAGAGACAGACATGTAGCTACAAGTGATCTCAGGACTGTCATTGTTTGATGTCAGGCGAAGTGGAAGAAGACATTGAAAACGGAATAAAAGAATTGAAAAGCCGTCTGTGAAAGAAGCTGATTACAGGAGCGTTTTGTTGACTTTGAACGTGGGCGCATTTCCAGGCTTGACGTTTTCTTTGCCGCCCACTACAATATCCACGGCCCATTCACTCTACTTCCCAATCGTGACAAAGAGTTTCACGTATATTCTGGATTCTTATTATTCTAGGAAAAGAGTATTGTCATACTGAAAAAATATATTGAGAAATTTTAATAAAAATGTACAGAAATAAAAGTAGGCTATCCTATATTACGTCCCGCACCGTGGCGTCGCGGTCTAAGGCATCCCGCCTAGGACTCGCGTTACGGAATGCGCGCTGGTTCGAGTCCTCATGGGGGAAGACATTTTCTCGTGAAATTTCGGCTAGTGTATGGGACCGGTGCCCACCCAGCATCGTGATGCACTTGGGGAGCTACGATAGGTAGCGAAATCCGGTTGCGAATACCAGCTATAACGGCTGGGGGGATCATCGTGCTGACCACACGATACCTCCATTCTGGTTGGATGATCATCCACCTCTGCTTCGGCATGTGGGCGTGAGGCCAGCAGCCGGCTGGTCGGTCTAGGCCCTTCACGGGCTGTAGCGCCACGGATTATTATTTATTATTATCCTATATTACGATACAAGATATGGAACTACTTTTTACAAAATCGAGGAAAAGTTTTGAAAACGAGCACAGCGAGTTTTCTTTTTCATTTTCCGAGATTTTGTAATTCACTTCACAAACGTGCATTGTAGATACAGCATTTTTTGCACTATCATATTTTTAAAATTGCGAATACAATTTATTTTGTACATCTTGATTACACAACTTTCAATAGTATATCACTTCGGAAAACGCATTATGTGTCTTTCATGTGTTACATTTTATATTACCTTGTTAACATGTTTCGGCCTGCTATTGGCCATCTTCTAAACTGGTTGTTGCTAGTCTAGGCGCCTTCTGTTTTGTTTCCTGTGGGGGTGTGTTTGTGTAGTGTAATGTGGAGTCAAGGAGGGTATGTGTTCTGAAATTGAGTTGTGTGTTGAGAATTTCATTTGGATGTGTTTTTGTGTGTCTATATACGTATTTCGTATTGTTCTAGTGTGTTTAGTTTCTGGTTTTTTGGTTGGATGTGTAGGCTTTCCATACCAATGAACCAACATGATTACAAAGAAGAGCTAAACACTGAATTGAAAGGAAAAGGTATTGAACATTAAACGTAAACAAACAACAACAACCCTTCTCGTCTCTTACAAACATCTCAACAAACAAATAGGGGTGCACACATTCGCTCATATTGACGTACGCCCGCGCAAAAACATTTTCAACAGTAACTTCGAAACGACGCGCCAAAAGACATAGGTTGTTTAACAAAAAGGATTCCTTAATGTTATATCTATCATCCCTCAGAGTTTGTCCCAGAAGTTTTTAATCACCCTGTATTTTAAATATGATTGTCAGTTTTTACAGCTATATTCCCACCTATATTCCATGTGATCCAAGGTACAACAGGGTGTGTTCCAAGGTACGTGAACCTGTTGTACCTTTGAACACATTATATCACTTCATCTTATTTTTTCCATCCTTAATAGATCTGTAAAACAGGAAAATACATACAGGAAGTTGTAAAGGAATCTTCAATAATTATTTCAAGTATGTTTTCATTTAAAAAATGTCATTTTCCAAAATTAAAAAGAAAATAAATTGTGGAAAAAGTTTTAAAGCTACCATGCACGCGACATTTAAAAAATGTTAACATTCAGGAACAGGAATATTTTACCTGTCGCATATCTGAAACACGGGCAATTCGGTGTATGTACACCGTCAGTGCTTCGGTCCTAATGGTGATCATATATTCTAAAGACTGAAAAACAGCGAGCACTTGACAAAAAAACCTTGGATGAGTGGTGCCCAACGTCACAAAGCATTGCATGTCGTCACAGCTCATTAGACGAGTAAGTGGTTAACATATCTGTAATTGGGGTAACAAGCATTTAATCAGAGGATTCGATTGCGCATGCAAATCACTGCAACCCGCACGATGAAGGCAGCAAAGGGAGATCGATGACCATGTCAGTCAGAATTCCCTTTGCGTCGATCTGCGCCCCACAACCCTGCTCATCAGGCGGGGACAGAAGTTACGAGATGCAATACTCATCGAAATAATGCAACTCACACATCGCATCAAGTGTAGGGATTTTTACAACAATAAGTTGCCAACATTGGAGCACTGTAAGACTAATGGCTAAGAACATCGGTTTTCCACGCTTATATCCCGAGTTCGAATACCGGTATTCATTCATAGTGTTCTGCCCAAGGGCAGATCTTTCACTGCAAACCCAGCTTTCTCTAGTTTTTCCCATTTTCTTCCTTCCTGTTAGTCTCCCTATATGATCCATATATCTTAATGTCCTCTATTATTTGGTATCTTCTTCTGCCCTGAACTCTTCTCCCGTTCACCATTCCTTCCAGTGCATCCTTCAGTTCGCAGTTTCTTCTCAACCAGTGACCCAGTCAATTCCTTTTCCTCTTCCTGATCAGTTTCAGCATCATTCTTTCTTCACCCACTGTTTCCTACACAACTTCATTTCTTATTTTTTGTCTGTACATTTCACACGCTCCATTCTTCTCCATATCCACATTAATTCAAATGTTTCTAGTCTCTTCTTTTCACTTCGTCGTAATGTCTATGTTTTTGCCACATGAAATGCCACACTCCACACAGAGTACTTCACTAGCCTCTTCCTTAGTTCTTTTTCTATAGGTCCGCAGAAGATGCTTCTTCTTCTTCTATTAAAATCTTCCTTTGCCATTGCTATCCTCCCTTTGACTTCCTGGCAGCAGCTCATGTTACTGCTTATAGTACACCCCAAGTATTTGAAGCTGTCCACTTGCTCTACTGCCTCATTTAGAATTCGAAAGTTTGCCCTCTTTACTTTTCTTCCTGTGCCCATGGTCTTATTCATTCATTCATTCATTCATTCATTCATTTATTTTATTATTTATTTATTTATTTATTCAGTAATTCATTAATTTATTTAATTATTTCATTATTTGTTTATCCATTTATTTGTTTAATTATTTATTTATTTATTCAGTCAGTTATGTATTTACTTATTCATTTATTCAGTCATTTATTTATTTTATATTTATTCATTCATTTAATTGTTTAAGTATTTATATATTTATTTATTTATTTATTCATTCATATATTTATTTAATTGTTTATTTATTTAATTATTTATTTATTTATTCAGTCATTCAATTATTTATTTTATTTATTTATTTATTCAGTTATTTATTTATTTACTTATTTATTTATTCAGTAATTCATTTATTTATTATTTAATTATTTATTCATTTATTCAGTCATTTATTTATGCTGAATGATATATTTATTGCTCAAAAGCGTATTGTCAGATGCATAGCGGGTGTTGACAGTAGGACCTCTTGTAGGGAACATTTTTTACAATATAATATCCTTACTGTTTATGGTTTATACATTTTTAATATTTTACTACTAATTTATAAAAATCTGTCTGATTTTCATCAAAATTGTGATTTCCATACCTACGACACTCGTAACAAAAATAGTTTAACTATTCCAGCTCACCACCTTACAAACACTAGTAGAACATATATGGTCTTTGGTATCAAAATATACAACAGTTTGCCTGATGACATCAAATATACAAACAATTCTCTGAAATTTAAGAATTATATAAAAACGAAATTAATAAAATTGTGTCCCTACAGTCTTGAGGATGCACGCATGGGCCGTTGAAATGAATAATGTTTTTTTTTTTTTTTAATATTTGACTTATTTCACATTAAATTGAAATTGTATATATTTGACCATGTCTATGCATACATTATGCCATCGACAATAAAGTTTTATCTATCTATCTATCTATCTATCTATCTATCTATCTATCTATCTATCTATCTATCTATCTATCTATCTATCTATCTATCTATCTATCTATCTATCTATCTATCTATCTATCTATCTATCTATCTATCTATCTATCTATCTATCTATCTATCTATCTATCTATCTATCTATCTATCTATCTATCTATCTATCTATCTATCTATCTATCTATCTATTTATTCATTAATTCAGTTATTTATTTATTTATTTATTTACTCACTTATTTACTTATTTACTTACTTATTTACTTATTTATTTACTTACTTATTTACTTATTTATTTATTTATTTATTTATTTATTTATTTATTTATTTATACATTCATTCCTATTTTGACTGATTTAGTTTTTAAAATGTAAATTTTAGATATTAAAAAAAAATAAAAGTAATAGCTGATGTATCAACCTAGGCGATATCCCTGGTTTAATAATTGCTTATAATATGGTAAAAGTACTATAAGTTTTCACATTTGTACATGATAAGTCATCTTGATTTAATAATTGAAACAAATATATTAAAGTTACCCTAGTATTCGACATACCGTACCTGAAGCAATGCGCGATATGAATTGTAAGATACTTGCTTGGGATGCACGTACTCTGCCACATCTTCTAATAGGTTACGTTCGTCTTTCGGCTTTCCCCTTTCGAGATTTCAGTAGGTTCCTTCAGTGGCGACCACACCGATGCAGTGAGGCAAGTCACCTACGGGCTTGGAGCTCACATAGTTTTATTTCCTGCAGGCCCAAATCTCGCTCGTATTTCTTTGAGCTACTTTTTCTTCCTATCATTATTATTTCGTCACTGTCCTCGTCATAAGACCTTTTCCACCGTCTCGGTAAGGAACGAAATGCCCGCCGCTCTTGTGTGCCAATTAGTAGCGGAAGCAGAAGCGGGGCGCTCCATATTCATGGGCCAGCGCTCGTGTGGGAAGTAATGTATGCAGGCAAGTTTTCCCATCTCTGCGCTGCGACCGATTTCTTCGCTCTTGTCGTATTTGTCAAGGAAGAGCACGCATATATGACGAGGAGATTATGTGGAAGGGAGCGGGCCAGAAAAGATGGAAATAAAAAGAAGCCAAGAAATATACATAAAGAATATACGAACGAATATGGAAGGAAATTAGAGAAATAAGGAAAAATTAAAGTAAGAGGAAATAGAAAGGAAAGAAAAAATGTAAAAGAGAAAGCATTCGAATGAAAGGAAAGAATAAAAATGAGGAAAAGAGGGAAAAATAAAAAGAAAGAAAGAGAGACTGAATAAATAAATAAATAAATAAATAAATAAATGATTAAACAAATAGAAAGAAGGAGAGAAAGAAACAAAGAAAGAAAGAAAGAAAGAGGGAAAGAAGCAAAGAAAGAAAGAAAGAAGAATAGAGCCGAAGAACTAAAGAAGAAAAGAAAGAAAGAAGGAAAGGAGAATAGAACGAAAGAAGTAAAGATGGAAAGAAAGACAAAAAGAAAGGAAGATAGAAAGAAAGAAGGAAGGAAAGAAGGGAAAAAAGAAAGGAAGAAACAAGGAAAGAAAGAAAGAAGCAAAGAAAGAAAGAAATAAGGAAACAAGGAAAGAAAGAAGGAAACAAGGAAAGAAAGAAGGAGAGAAGAAAAGAACGAAAGAACTAAAGAAAGAAGGTATGAAGGAAAGAAGAAAAGAAGGAAAGAAAGCCAGAAAGAAAGAACGACTGAAAGAAAGAAGGAAGGAGAGAAGGGAAGAAAAAAGAAAACAAGGAAAGGAAGAAAGAAAGAAGCAAAGAAAGAAGGAACGAAAGAAAGAAAGAAAGAAGCAAAGAAAGAAAGAAACAAAGAAAGAAAGAAATAAGGAAACAAGGAAAGAAAGAAGGAAACAAGGAAAGAAAGAAGGAGAGAAGAAAAGAACGAAAGAACTAAAGAAAGAAAGAAGGTATGAAGGAAAGAAGAAAAGAAGGAAAGAAAGCCAGAAAGAAAGAACGACTGAAAGAAAGAAGGAAGAAGAGAAGGGAAGAAAAAAGAAAACAAGGAAAGGAAGAAAGAAAGAAGCAAAGAAAGAAGGAACGAAAGAAAGAAAGAAAGAAGCAAAGAAAGAAAGGAGAGAGCTCACAGATATTCACTAGACAAACAATGCTATTACTACTATTTTTCATATTACTACTCAAAGCAGCGTAATGGCTTAAGAGTTTAACCCTAGAATGCTATCTTACGTATAAAGAGTAAACAACTGGATTGGAATAAACTAATGTGTAACGTGAGATGTACTAGTTCTGATTGTTTTCACCAGTAGTTTGGGTTTAACGTCGCTTCAATAGCCTCTCGAAAGTACACATTGAATTCTAGGTCTCCCTACGCTATTTGTCTATGACGATACCGGTACTAGGACATTGGACACATTATTATGCGTGGCATGCAGGGCATCAGCGAACCTGACTGTGATCGCAGTACGTGACGGGGCAAGGGTTCCCAACCTTTCGGACCCCTTGCCATATTCTACTTAATTTTAAAATAAAGCAATATAAACTTGAAAATGAGCAGTTTGAGTACGTCATGTAAGTGAATTTTATACATCTCAGCAGTGCATGGTTTCATGCACATGTATTTGATTATCGTTTTGCTTCAAAATACATAGAGGCATTTGCATCTGTCTCTAGCCATAGGCCTACTTTTTTATTTATTTATTTTGTTTTGTTGGAGCTCTGGAAATGAACATAATATCTCTACATAAACATAACTATAATTTACTGATGCTTTACAAATACAGTATGTGTTCCTAGCTGGTAACATTATATAAATATTTACCTTAGAGTACAATTAAATTTATAAAGGTCTGCAGTTTACTGTTTTAATAACCGGATTGTCTTATTAGTTGTAGTTGTGTGTTTACAGAATTATTACATGTGTACACATCATATATACGCTCATATTAGTATTAATTTTAGATAACATCCGGTGTTTTGCAGAAACAGTGGCTACATATTAACTGGTTAGTTTACCGTTGTATGAATTTTTGCTATTCTGCGTCCAGTTAATTTTCATACAGTATTTTAGTAGTAGTGGTAGTAGTGATAGCAGTAGCAGTAGTACTAGTAGGCCTATTAATATACAGGGTGTCGCAAATTCTCCAAACATAGGAAATATCATGTAAATTTAGCTTTCAGATAAAGCTCCCCGTTGGCTATAATTTCAAGGAAAAATTTTTTTTCGGGGGCAGGGTATCGATCCTGGAATCTTTAACTGAGCCCACCAACGCTCTACCGACTGAGCACCTTGGAACTTCACTCGACGCAGTCTCAATTTTTCCCTTTATAACCACATACTTAGAGTGGAATCTGGCGTCTTGACAGACCAGTAGAGGTATGTGGGAAAAATTGAGACGGTGTGGGATGAAGTTCCTGAGTAGCTCAGCCGGTAGAGCGTTAGTGCGTTCAGCCAAAGATCCCGGAACCGATACCCGGTGCCGGAATAATTTTTCCCTTGAAATGATTAATAGAGAATATGAGTTCAAAATAGAAGTGTGACATAATTTGCTCAATATAACGGCTTTCGACATTCAGGCAGATGTCGATGAATGTGTTCCAACGTGTTCCGATGCAAAAGCAACTTGTCCGTCGTCACATGACAGACATCGACGATAAGGTCTTGCAGATGAAGGGTGTTGAAGGAAATCAAGAAATGCCTATTTTTTGCGATTTTATGGTATACAGCGCATTCTATAGGTGGCAACTGGGACTACAGAACTGTCCAATTACAGAAAAAATTTAAAAGTGAAAATGTTCGTGTAAAGTAACGTTGGACATTTAAAAACCAGGATTGTTCAGGTATTAAAACTTGTTTTTCTCGTTAATGATGTGTCTTGACATTTCTTGTTTTCTTCCGACATCTTTAAGATGTTTTAAGCTTATATTTCCTGTGTATGGAAACTTTCGGTACACTCTGTATATTTTACTTTCAACTGTGAAGGTTGTTCAGGATCGAAATTTCAAGGTGACCGAGAAATGGTTAATGAAATTTTTAAGAGCTCTACAGCGGGGACAAGATTAGGCCTATTTTACTCCCCGTAAATCTTCGAATCTTACCTATCTATCTATCTATCTATCTATCTATCTATCTATCTATCTATCTATCTATCTATCTATCTATCTATCTGTCTGTCTGTCTGTCTGTCTGTCTGTCTGTCTGTCTGTCTGTCTGTCTGTCTGTCTGTCTGTCTGTCTGTCTGTCTGTCTGTCTGTCTGTCTGTCTATCTATCTATCTATCTATCTATCTATCTATCTATCTATCTATCTATCTATCTATCTATCTATCTATCTATCTATCTATCTATCTATCTATCTATCTATCTATCTATCTATCTATCTATCTATCTATCTATCTATCTATTTATTTTGCTAATAATTGTAACATAAAATATATACAGAAAAACTTTACCTCGCCCCTGAAAGAGTAGAACTCGTGCTCGTGCTAGATCTACAGTTTCCCCTATAGAAAGCCATTATAAAATTCTATCGTCCTTTAAATTCCATCTCTCTCAGCTGGGTTTGAACCTGAGAACTTCGGACCCAGTACCAAATTTCATACAAGTACTGTCGGTCGTCAGCTCCGTTCTACCATTGCTCCACTACCTGACTTCATGGCTGACACAGTGCACCCTCGGCAGCGAGAGAAGGGTGAGTTTGCTGCGTGCCGGATTATTGCTGAAGGCGGGACGGGCAACTCGCAGTAAAAGATTTTATGGGGTTAAACGAACTCGTGTCAACACGAAGATGCTGCGACTTAAGACGGAAATGATATTTCTCTATGCAAAACATCCGATATAAAGAATGAATAACTATTCGACGAAAACATCTTTCATACGTCACTGTGCTCTCAATTGCCTCGATCTGTTTTCTTGCCAGGACCGCGCTCGATTCCCGGAAAGTTTTGAGATACTTGTGGATATACCAAGTATATAAATTTCTGCATTGAAGTCAGTTCGAGAAATATGAACAATAAATGTTAGAATGACACTTCGTTGAAAGAACGTAAAGCTAAGAGCGTCTCTTGTCGATGTAGGGCATATAAAAAGGATCCAGCTTTGTCTGGCACTGGAATCTTTCATATTATCAGATGTAAATATTTGTTAGTATTTGTAACTATAATGCAATATAAAGACTGGGAGAAGAAAGAATAATACTGAAGCTGATCAGGAAGAGAAAAACAAAGTTGTCTGTGTCACTGACTAATAAGCAAACATTCTCATGGATGCAGATAAAAATGTTTTTTTTTTCACTATATTAATAGTGTAAAAACAAGTGCTTATACGAATTTTGGGCACTGGAGCGCAATTACGAGGGCCGTCAAGAAAGTAAGTTTCCCTGAGGCCGTTTACAGAAAGAAAACACAATTTCATGAAAAGATTTATTGGAACAGATACAGAATTTATTTATTTATTTATTTATTTATTTATTTATTTATTTATTTATTTATTTATTTATTTATTTATTTATTTATTTGTTTCTTTCTTTCTTTCTTTCTTTCTTTCTTTCTTTCTTTCTTCCTTCCTTCCTTCCTTCCTTTATTTATTTATTTATTCATTTATTTATTTATTTATTATTTTATTTATTTATTCATTTATTTATGTCTATAACAGCGCAAAGCCCCAATTGCAATAGACAGTACAGATATTTGTTTAAAAAAAACATAGAATTGCATATAACATGAAAAAAGGGATAAAACAGATACAAATGCAAGATACAAGTGTAATTACAAATTAAAAAAAAAAACAAATAGATAAAAGACACACATATAAATATAAATGAAAAATACCAAATAACAATAAATGAAAAATAGTTAAGTATAGATATCATAGCCAAAAATGTAAAATGTAGGTACAATTGCCAAATAACAGAGGAAATTATATAACACTATGTTAATAAATTCAATATACAATTATTGGAATTCAGAAATTTGTCATACCGTGGGGTCAACAGAGAGGTGCAGACGAGTGTCACGCAATGGAAGGAATGATGAACGGAAGAAAAATTCAGGTCAGAAGAAGATATCAGATGATAGACAACATTAGGATATATGGATCATAGGCGAAGAAAAATAGGAATGCAGAAAATAGGAAAGATTGGAGAAAGCTGGGTTTGCAGTGAAAGACCTGTCCTCGGCAGAAACTATGAATGAATACCTAGGACATCTGGTAACCCTTTGCGGTGACAATAATGGCCGAAACGCTTCTATTCAGTCTGAGTGCGTATTTGTAATTTTATTAGTAGATGACCCGGCGACGCCTTGTTGCCAAACTACGCATAATTTCAGACTAATTTTCTAATTAATCATGCACTTAATTACAGAAATATTAACACGTTTCTTATATTTATTTAAATATATTCTATTGCCCCATTTCGATGTGCACAATTATATCACTTCCACCCTGTATAAATGAAAATAGAAATAATGAAACCAGGATGTTTGTCAATGAAAGTATGTATTGTACTATGTCAAAAGGAAGAAGACATCCCAGAGGATGCACCAAGGTATTTCGTGCGACGGTAGTGGTATTGAAGTGTGTTCGGCTGCATGTTATGTTAGGTCACACCGCACAGCCAGTCTGCACCCCGCCTTGCACGTGTCGGTGATTTGAGCCAATTTTCCACACAGTCGCCCCGAGATAAAGCCAAGAATAAGCGGCCGATCACCCCGAGCCCCATTCCACTGATTTATGTCGCGTCTACGAGCAAGTAAACTCCAGGGGACACGCCTGGGGTCGCTGAATATAATAATAATAATAATAATAATAATAATAATAATAATAATAATAATAATAATAATAATAGTAATCGTATTATTATTTTTGGTTGCTTATTAAACGACGTTGTGTCAACTACTCGGTTATTTAGCGTTGATGGGTGATAGCGAGATGGTAATTGGAGAGATGAGGCCGAGGATTCGCCATAAATTACCTGACATTCGCATTACAGTTCGAGAAAACCTCGGAAAATACTCAACCAGGTAATCAGCCCAAAAGGGAGTCGAACCCACGCCCGAGCGGAACTTCGGATCGGCAGGAAGTGCCTCAACCTACTGAGCTACGCGGTGGCTATTATTATTATTATTATTATTATTATTATTATTATTATTATTATTGTTCAGTCAACTGTCTGAACCTCATAAGTGATACTAATAAGAAATCACACATGAGGCAACTATGCCAGAAGATAATGGGGTGGGGTGGTCAGTTCCTTTCCCCCTCCATTGCATACATCGCTGACTAGCTACATATTACACTAATCAGACTTCAGATGCATACAAACAATAATTTGTTCTTCCTCTGACACATATCGTGAAATGAGTTGTACTGCCTGATAATAGATGTACGTATCAGCCAGAACCTCAATTAGAGGAGATTATTATTATTATTATTATTATTATTATTATTATTATTATTATTGTTGTTGTTGTTGTTTAGTCAACTGTCTGAAGACAGGTCTGAACCTCATAAGTGATACCAATAAGGAATCACACGTGAGGCAACGGGAACTAGGCCAGGAGATAATGGGGTAAGATGGCCATTTCCTTTCCCCTCCATTGCATACATCGCTGACTAGCTATATATCCCATTAATCAGACTTCATATGTACAGGAACAATTGTTCTTCCTCTGACACATATCATCAAGTGAGATGTACTGCCTGATAATAGATGTAGCCTACATATCAGCCAGAATTTCAATCTCAATCAGATTATTATTATTATTATTATTATTATTATTATTATTATTATTAATTCTAATTACTTTATCATTATCATCATCATTATATTCTCTCCACAACAAGGTGACTATTTTTTCATACAGTGACTCGTGATAATGATGGTGACCGTTAGCCAAATAGCAATCTGTCTTCTACGTCTGAGTCTTAGGTTCATCTTTGGGCCGACTCCAAAATATGTAATTTAAGGTAGAAAAACACGGTGTTGGTGCAGGTTCTCTCTGGGCACTCACTTCATTCTTTCATTGACACAAGTATTTGATTTTCAGACCTGTCCGTGGGTCTGATCAGCGTCCTGACTGACATCGTGTGGAGGGCCACGGTCGCCTGGTATGCCGGCAACGCGGCGTGCAAGATCATCAAGTTCTTGCAGGCGAGTACCCATCATTGTGAATGCATGCTGTGTGTAAACAGATTGCCTGCTGTTAAGGAGATAGGAGAGGCGCTGTGCGAAGGAACGCTAACGAAGAGCGGGCCACACACGCGATCTATGCATCCAACATTCAACGCAGTGCGTCGGAAATTGAATCTTGATTCCTTTCGGCCAGTTGATTGGTTTGCTGACTTGAATGCAGGAATTAACTTTACTCACTGGACTGACTTCACTGACTAGACTGGCGACTGATTTGACTTGACTCACTTAACTCATTTGAGTGATTATACTGACTTGACTGTCTTAACTGACTTGGTTAACTTTACTCACTTCATTCACTGGACTGACTTGACAGACTTTGCTGACTTATCAGATTGCTGACTCAGCAGACTTCGCTGGCATGACTTAATTAGCTGGCTTGAGAGACTACTGACTCAACTGACTTTGCTCACTCGACAGACTTTGCTGACTCGTCAGATTTCGCTGACGTGACAGACTGCATCTCAGCAGACTGCTGACTCATCAGATTTCGCTGACGTGACAGACTGCGTCTCAACAGACATTGCTGACTCGTCAGATTTCGCTGACGTGACAGACTGGGTCTCAACAGACTTTGCTGACTTGACAGGCTGCTACTTCGAGGGACTTTGCTGACTCGACAGACTGTGTTGACTTGACAGACTTCGATAATTTGACAGACTCCATAGACTTTCCTTACTCGGCAAATTTTGTTGAATTCAAGACTTTGCTAACTCGACACACTTTGCTGACTCGACAAACTTTGCTGACTCAAAAGACTGCTGACTCGACAGACTTTCCTGATTCGACAGATATTGCCGACACCACTGACTTTCTTTACTCGACAAACTTTACTGACTCGCTAGACTTTGCTGACTTGACTGTCTGAATTAACTTCACTGACTTCTTTTACTTGACTAATTGAAGAAAATTAGTGTGCATCACTATGGAGTAACGGTTAGCCCGCCTGACCGTGAAACGAGCGGGCCCGGGTTCAAATCCTGGCTGGGATAAATTACCTAGTTGAGATATCTTCCGGAGTTTTCCCTCAACCATTAAGATCAAATGCTGGGTAACTTTAGACTTTGGACTCATTTAGCCGGCATTTTCACCTCCATTTCACTAGGATTCTAGATAACCATATCTGTTGATAAAGCGTCGTAAAATAACCAATTAAAAATACATATTTTAGTGTTTGCACTGTGTGACTTAATCATATTTTAAAAATAATTATATCGAGTTCGATTACCTCAAAATATGTATCCCCGTTGAGACAATGACATATAAATGTGTGTTGCAGGCGACGGTAACATACTCTTCGACGTACGTCCTGGTGGCGCTGAGCATCGACCGCTATGACGCCATCACACACCCCATGAACTTCTCAGGCAGCTGTGAGTATGCTGTTATTATTAAGACTGCATATTTGTTAGTTCGATGGGCTGCTGAGCGCGTAAAGCCAAGATTTGTGGCCCCTGGAGCTCTATGCATCACACCGAACAGAGAGATAAAGGCAAATGTATTCGATACAGCATCGACGTTTGTATTGTAATGGCTGTTTGCAGCCAGTACCAAGTTCCATTTCTTATTTTTATACAATTTAGATAAACAAGTCAAATGATTTACATCATGCTTATAAGCAGAGTGACAAAGGAAGTAGAACCATAGACGTAGCTCAGGCGGTAGTGCGTTTGCCTGCTGATCTGCAGCTGCGCTTGAACATGGGTTCGATTCCCGCTTAGGATGATTACCTAGTTTGGTTCTTCCGAGGTTTTTCCCAAGTGTTGGCGAATCCTTTGCCTTATCTCGCCAAATATCATCTCGATATCGCCAATTCCTTCGCTGCTAATTCAGCCTTGCGAAGTGGCTTTAGACGGTAACGTTTGAGGCTCGCATTTGATAGGTTCCGGGTTCGAACCCCGTGGACAGATAATATGACTAGGGTTTTCGTGGTTTTCCTTACTCACCAAGGCAAATTATAGATTAGAAATTTACATACTGTGATCCAACACTCACTTAATCAGCATTATCATAAATATTAAAACAAAATCTGAGTGGATGGTTGGGTGGATGGATAGGTAAATAAATAGATAAATATATAAATAGATAAACAGATAAATATAGGGTGCGTCAGAAAGAACGGATGGATTACACAGAGCAAGAAAATTGTAAGGATTCATCAAATCAAAAATTTATTGTTATCAACAGATTCACCAATACATGCAGTTTATTTATGGTATACAACGTCATCCATATGATGTCCTTGGCTTTCGATACAGGCATCGAGGCGTTTTCTGAAGTTCGCCGTCATTTTCACAGTCATAGTTGGTGGAATTGCCGCGATTTCTTCACGAATCGCCATCTTCAGTTCGTCCAGTGTATGTGGTTACTTACGCCTTCAAATGGTCCCAAAGAAAGAACTCGCAGGGCGCGAGATCTTACCGTAGCCTCGGACAATCTCAGTGCAATAGCATGTTTGCGGGCTGATCGTTGCGGTGGCCGGATAACCTACTGTCTGTCTCCACATTTGCAGGTGTACACGTGCTCCGTGTTCGTCCAGGTGATTTCTTCTTTAATGTTGAACCTGTGGTACGAAATGAAGCCACCCATTACAAAATTGTATTCCGAGTTGGAATCCTAGCGTGACGTCCGATGTCGAAATGAGTCCTGAGTAGCGATCACACTCTTCATTTTTCAAAAATGTCTCTGCGATGAAAGCACGTTGTACACCAGACCAACACCATGTTCTCAACTGAAACTGCATTCTATGGCTGACCCAACAGTCGTGGTCCCTCTCACTATATCCCTCCCCTCGCTGCGTATCGATAGTTTGAAATCCATCCGTTCTTTCTGACGCACCCTGTAGAAAGATAGATAATCAATTAATTAAATAAATAAATCAATTGTCAGTCTTTTGTAAAGCTACAATTCAATGATATGTTACAAATTCTAGTCCTAAACTATCGATAAATACATTATATTTAACTTCAAGAATTATTTGCGTGGGATGTCTGTAGCTATTCCATTTCCCCTCCTGGATTTTGCAGGGCGACGGGCGCGCATCCTGGTGGCGAGCGCTTGGCTGCTCAGCTTGCTCTTCTCTGTCCCCATCGTCATCTTCTACGAGGAGAAGCAGATTCAAGGTACGGTCAGCATTGAGCGCCTAACGCATGCGGCAACTTCTCCGACACACTGGATCAGCGGGTAACAGTAGACACAGGCACCGTAATTTACAGAGTACTAAAATTAATTCACCCCATTATTCATAGTAACAGTTTGTTCGTACGTTTTCAGTAGCTTCGTGTAAATATTTATTGGTCCATAGTTGACCTTCCCTACATTATTTGTAACTTTTAAGTGCTCTTAAAGTTATTTTTATTTTTCTGCTTGCGAGTGTAGAGTATTGTTAAATCTGAGTTGATATTTTCCAGTCTGAAGTGATATTAAAATTATTTTAACTTGTGTTTCTGATCTGAAATGTTGTTAAAGTTATTTTAGTGTGTGTTTATAAGTTTCAATTGTTAAAGTATATTTGGTTTTTATTTATGACTTTGGAGTGCTGTTAAAGCAACATTTGCTTGTGTTTATGAGTTTGAAGTGCTGCTAAAGCAACCTTAGTTTGTGTTTATGAGCGTTGAGTATTCTTAAAGTAACCTTAGTTTGTGTTTATGAGCTTTGAGTATAGTTAAGGCAACCTTAAGGTTACGTTTTTGAGTTTGAAGTCTTGTTAAAGCAATCTTAGCTCGTAATTTATGAGTTCTGAGTGTTGTTAAAGTAACCTCAGCTTGTGTTTATGAGTTCTGAGTGTTGTTAAAGCAACCTTGGTTTGTGTTTATGAGTTTTGAGTGTTGTTAAAGTAACCTTACGTTGTGTTTATGAGTTTTGAGTGTTACTAAAGCAACCTTAGCTTGTATTTATAAGTTTTGGGTGTTGTTAAAGCAACCTTAGCTTGTTTTTATGAGTTTTGAGTGTTTTTAAAGCAACCTTAGCTTGTATTTATGAGTTTTGAGTGTTTTTAAAGCAACCTTAGCTTGTATTTATGAGTTTTGGGCGTTGTTAAAGCAACCTTAGCTTGTTTTATGAGTTTTGAGTGTTGTTAAAGCAACCTTAGCTTGTATTTATGAGTTTTGGGTGTTGTTAAAGCAACCTTAGCTTGTTTTTATGAGTTTTGAGTGTTACTAAAGCAACCTTAGCTTGTATTTATGAGTTTTGGGTGTTGTTAAAGCAACCTTAGCTTGTATTTATGAGTTTTGGGTGTTGTTAAAGCAACCTTAGCTTGTATTTATGAGTTTTGGGTGTTGTTAAAGCAACCTTAGCTTGTATTTATGAGTTTTGGGTGTTGTTAAAGCAACCTTAGCTTGTATTTATGAGTTTTGAGTGTTGTTAAAGCAACCTTAGCTTGTATTTGTGAGTTTTGGGTGTTATTAAAGCAACCTTAGCTTGTATTTATGAGTTTCGAGTACTGTTAAAACAACCTTAGCTTGTATTTATGAGTTTTGAGTGTTGTTAAAGCAACCTTAGCTTGTATTTATGAGTTTTGAGTGTTTTTAAAGCAACCTTAGCTTGTATTTATGAGTTTTGGGTGTTGTTAAAGCAACCTTAGTTTGTGTTTATGAGTTTTGGGTGTTTTTAAAGCAACCTTAGTTTGTGTTTATGAGTTTTGAATGTTGTTAAAGCAACCTTAGCTTGTGTTTATGAGTTTGGAGTGTTTTAGAGCAACCTAATGAGTCTGAAGCATGTTAGAATCAGCTTGCTACCTGCTGCAGAGGAGCTGCAGTGCTGGATCGAGTTCCCGCACCCCTGGCAGTGGCAGCTGTACATGACCCTGGTAGCCGTCACAGTGTTCGTGCTGCCCGCTCTCATAATCACGGCGTGCTACGCGGTCATCGTGCTAACCATCTGGAGCAAGAGCAAACTACTTACGCCACGCCCCGTCAAAAGTGAGTTGGTTGGCAGCGCCTCATCCCTGTGCAGCGACATCCATGCAAACTAATTTTCGACTGTCTGTTGTTGCAGACGGAAACCATGCGTCCGCGGACGACCAGGATTCGAGGCGCGCCAGCTCCAGGGGGCTCATCCCCAAGGCCAAGATTAAGACTGTCAAGATGACCTTCGTCATCGTGTTCGGTGAGACCTTGCTTGTCCCTCTGTTTGCTGTCTTTTTCTCATTGTTTTCAGAAACATGACATGTGATAACGTCGCACAACTTTAGTTCAAATGTTAAAAGGTATCACCTTACTGTAAGACCTTCGCAACAGCAAGCATTTTCGAGGACACAACGACAGCTGTCAAATTAGTAGGCTACATACACATGAGGTGCGAATGGAGTTGCCATGGAAATATATACAGAAGTTGTATATCATTTGTCGATCCTGTGAGTTATAGGCGCAAGTTGAGATAGGAGTTGCTGTGGAAAGACAAACATAAGTTTCATGACAGCTGTAAATCTTTCCGGATAGAAAAGCAAGATGGATTAAGAATTACTATGGAAACGCACTCATAAGTGACAAATGAAAAAGAAACTGTTTCCTAACTAAATTAATTTTTATGTTAATACTAGCCGTACCCGTGCGCTCCGCTGCACCCGTTAGAAATAAATATAAAGTAATTACGTAATTAAAATAGGACATTTGATCCAGGGAACACTCGTGTTTGATAGAAGGATAAATCGTTTAATACTTACTTACTTACAAATGGCTTTTAAGGAACCCGAAGGTTCATTGCCGCCCTCACATAAGCCCGCCAGCGGTCCCTATCCTGTGCAAGATTAATCCAGTCTCTATCATCATACCCCACCTCCCTCAAATCCATTTTAATATTATCCTCCCATCTACGTCTCGGCCTCCCTAAAGGTCTTTTTCCCTCCGGTCTCCCAACTAACACTCTATATGCATTTCTGGATTCGCCCATACGTGCTACATGCCCTGCCCATCTCAAACGTCTGGATTTCAAGTTCCTAATTATGTCAGGTGAAGAATACAATGCGTGCAGTTCTGTGTTGTGTAACTTTCTCCATTCTCCTGTAACTTCATCCCGCTTAGCCCCAAATATTTTCCTAAGCACCTTATTCTCAAACACCCTTAACCTATGTTCCTCTCTCAGAGTGAGAGTCCAAGTTTCACAGCCATATAGAACAACCGGTAATATAACTGTTTTATAAATTCTAACTTTCAGATTTTTGGACAGCAGACTGGATGATAAGAGCTTCTCAACCGAATAATAACAGGCATTTCCCATATTTATTCTGCGTTTAATTTCCTCCCGAGTGTCATTTACATTTGTTACTGTTGCTCCAAGATATTTGAATTTTTCCACCTCTTCGAAGGATAAATCTCCAATATTTATATTTCCATTTCGTACAATATTCCCGTCACGAGACATAATCATATACTTTGTCTTTTCGGGATTTACTTCCAAACCGATCGCTTTACTTGCTTCAAGTAAAATTTCCGTGTTTTCCCTAACCGTTTGTGGATTTTCTCCTAACATATTCACGTCATCTGCATAGACAAGAAGCTGATGTAGCCCGTTCAATTCCAAACCCTGCCTGTTATCCTGAACTTTCCTAATGGCATATTCTAAAGCGAAGTTAAAAAGTAAAGGTGATAGTGCATCTCCCTGCTTTAGCCCGCAGTGAATTGGAAAAGGATCAGATAGAAACTGACCTATACGGACTCTGCTGTATGTTTCACTGAGACACATTTTAATTAATCGAACTAGTTTCTTGGGAATACCAAATTCAATAAGAATATCATATAATACTTCCCTCTTAACCGAGTCATATGCCTTTTTGAAATCTATGAATAACTGAAGTACTGTACCCTTATACTCCCATTTTTTCTCCATTATCTGCCGAATACAAAAAATCTGATCAATAGTCGATCTATTACGCCGAAAACCGCACTGATGATCCCCAATAATTTCATCTACGTACGGAGTTAATCTCCTCAAAAGAATATTGGACAAAATTTTGTACGACGTCAACAAAAGTGATATTCCTCGAAAGTTACCACAGTTCGTTTTGTCCCCCTTTTTAAAAATAGGTACAATTATGGACTCCTTCCATTGTTCTGGTACAATTTCCTTTTCCCAAATAGCAAGTACAAGTTTATAAATTTCGCTATATAATGCACTTCCACCCTCTTGTATTAATTCTGCTGGAATTTGATCGATACCTGGAGACTTGTACTTTTTCAGATTTTCTATCGCAATTTCGACTTCTGAAATCGTGGGTTCGGGTATAAATGGCTCAGATAAATCGTTTAATATGTTACTTAATTGAAATTGTATTTAAATAATTAAAATTCGATCATTTTGGTCCAGAGACCACTCCTTTGGTGCAATGACAATTCCTTTAACATGTTTCTTAATTTTTATTACATGCAACCATAATTTAATGAAGATTGACATCATTTAGATTTAATATGTATATTTTATTTTACTTGTTATAGGTTTCCATTGAATTATGGTAATAACTTAATTTTAACTCATGTTTTCTACGTATTCAGTAAATGGCGCTTGGCCCACTATGGTTCTGAACCCTTCAAATAACTTAAACAACTTCAATTATATTATATTATATTATATTATATTATATTATATTATAATATTATATTATATTATATTATATTATATTATATTATATTATATTATTATATTAATTTATATTATATTATATTAATTTATATTATATTATATTATATTATATTATATTATATTATATTATATTATATTATATTATATTATATTATATTATATTAATTTATATTATATTATATTATATTATATTAATTTATATTATATTATATTATATTATATTATATTATATTATATTATATTATATTATATTATATTATATTATATTATATTATATTATATTAATTTATATTATATTATATTATATTATATTATATTATATTAATTTATATTATATTATATTATATTATATTATATTATATTATATTAATTTATATTATATTATATTATATTATATTATATTATATTATATTATATTATATTATATTATATTATATTAATTTATATTATATTATATTATATTATATTATATTATATTATATTATATTAATTTATATTATATTATATTATATTATTATATTAATTTATATTATATTATATTATATTATATTATATTATATTATATTATATTATATTATGTTATATTATATTATATTAATTTATATTATATTATATTATATTATATTATATTATATTATATTATATTAATTTATATTATATTATATTATATTATATTATATTATATTATATTATATTATATTAATTTATATTATATTATATTATATTATATTATATTATATTATATTATATTAATTTATATTATATTATATTAATTTATATTATATTATTATATTAATTTATATTATATTATATTATATTATATTATATTATATTATATTATATTATATTATATTATATTATATTATATTAATTTATATTATATTATATTATATTATATTATATTATATTATATTTTATTATATTATATTATATTATATTATATTATATTAATTTATATTATATTATATTATATTATATTATATTATATTATATTATATTATATTAATTTATATTATATTATATTAATTTATATTATATTATTATATTAATTTATATTATATTATATTATATTATATTATATTATATTATATTATATTATATTATATTATATTATATTATATTATATTATATTATATTATATTATATTATATTATATTATATTATATTATATTATATTATTATATTAATTTATATTATATCATATTATATCGTATCATTTCATATCATATATCATATCATATCATATCATATCATATATCATATCATATCATATCATATATCATATCATATCATATATCATATTATATAAAAAGTGTGTTGATAACGGATGTACCCCGATAAGTAAGTTTTCAATTTGTTATGGGGGCTCTTGAATCTCAGGAGGAACAAATTTTATTTTACAACAGGGCAACATAATCTGCTTGGCTCATTACCCAAATTTTTTGCATTGCATTTAATGCATATGTATTTTATGTATTTTAACTCGATTCAATTGAGCATAGTTAAAATTTGGATTATAAAATAATGAAGTGCTAAGCTAAAGCGCTTTCAGAATAAGAAGGCATATAAGGCGGAGCTAGTTCAGGCCGGTCTAGGTCGACTAGCCAGTGACAGTGAAGCGGGGTTGCCCAGTTAAATCGTCGCGCAGTCTCGCTGAAGCGTCTACAGCATAGAACATATTTTGCTCTGAATTCAGTCTCTGTAAACGAAGATAAATTCTGTTTATTTTCAAATTCAGATGGGGACTGTTTTCCCTTGTGTGATGTGTAACTTACCGTAAAAATGTCTCTTGAAGGGATTGCAATTGGCTCTGGTGTTTCATCTGTTATACGCAAAGGGATGGTCCAACACTCACAAGCGAGGAGTATGGTATTTTTGTATATAATTTTTTTAAAGGACTAACTAATGATTCAGTGCGTGTCAGTTCTTCACGAACAAAGAATCTGACTGCAGAGACGTGTGGTTTAGAAGTGCATACGTTATCTCATATTCTCGGACAGGACAAAGATAGGTGGTATACTTGAATTTACCTCTCCTGGAAAATAACGCAAAACAAACGTGTTAATTATTTGTACAATTTTCAGAACCGTGTATTATTTCATCGTACGATATTTTAAATACATTAGTAGTATGTGTTAGCAGTGCCATTAAAATAGAACGTGGAAAGAAGAAGAAAGCTGAGAATAATCATAGGTACGATTTTCACTTTTCATTGGAATATTATACATGGTATAAGACGAAATATTGCATAAACATATGAGAAATTTGGGTGATATTGTAAATATAAGCACTCCTGCCTCTTTTTCCATGAATTATACGAAGAGCATTAACAACATTCTTCCTTAAGAGCATTAGAAAACTTTATAAAATGAAGCACATCAACTACATTTCACTTTTAAAATAAATACAGGCATGCTAGGAACGAGGAGATTTTATAATTCCAAAACTCAATTTCTATTTTAAAAACCTTTCGTTGCATATATTACACTTCATACAATTTTTTCTAATATACAATCTTATCTTCAATATATTAACGATATTATTGGATTACGGTTTTCATATTCGCTTCTATACAACTACCTTCACTCATAGGTTTATATTGGCACAGGCCATAGTGATAGAACATAGAATCCTGGACTTCTAGGTAGGTATAAGCTAGAGGATTAAATTAAATTAGATAGGCTTGATTTAATAAAGTAAAAGAAAGTAATCTTCAGTTTCAATATGAGTACTGAATTAGGCCTACATATGAACAGATATGCTTATATTCTTATAGCCGGGTTCTTAGCCAGAATATGGAACACTGGACCTCTAGATATGTAAAAATTATATGATAAAATAAAATTAGATAGACTTAGTTTATCAGAGAAAAATAAAATAATCTACAGTTCCAGTATGAGTACTGAATTATATATGAACATACATTATGATTACGTTGCATTATAGCCAGATTCGTAACCAGAATGTAGAACCCTGGACCCCTAGGTATGTATAAGCTAGAGAATTAAATTTAATTGTATAGGCTTCATTTAACGGAGGAAAAATAAAATACTTTCCAACTTCAATACTAAATTACGTATCTACAGATATGTTTTCGTTTTGTTATCGCTAGATTCTTAGGCTGCCCCTACAAACAAACTGTACCTTATCTTTCCTCTGGAGAAATAAACAATAATAAATTCAGCTTTGCTGTACAAGGAAGTTTGAGTAAGAATTAAAACATTCTTTCTCAGACATTGGCAAAGTAAATTCCTACATATCTGTCACTTTATTTCGCAAGTTAGTGACTCCAAGAGCTACTGATCTATGAAGCGAAGAAGTAATAAAAATTGAGATGAGAATTACTTCAGTAAGAGTAATTATATTTAAATATTACACACAATGAAGAAACAGGTTTCGACCCGCTCGCTCAGCGAGAGGGCTGCAACTGATATGTTCTGTCCTTATCCGTTGTCTCTGTCTTCCACGTCTCGTGCACCGTGCACCATGTGGCAACATCGAACTGTTGCTAGCACTCATTTGGCTTAGGCCATATGCCTTCTTATTCTGAAACCGCTATAATATATTATTACTGCATACTAAATCAATACACTCTCGTTGTTCGTTAATTCTCTGAGATAAACATTATTTTAAGAAATACAGGAAACGAATACACAGAATAGCCTATCAAGTTTTCTGTGCATAATAAGCTATTTTAATCTTACCTGTCCTCAATTCACTCAGAAGTTACTGTAATAACATTATAGCATTATGTCCATCTAGAGAAACTACACTTTCCAATGATGAAATAATAATTAATTATACAAATCGGTCAATTTAGTTTCCGATATTACTTCATACAAACACAGAAACATTGTCTGTAGGCTATGATTCATAGCTTTCGATTGTTGTTGACCAAGGCCCCTTATAGACGAAGTCATTTGTTTTTTATTTCAATACACCGCCTTAGATGGCAGTTATTTTAATTTTAAAACTCATTTATCTCATTAAATATCAGTCCTGTCAAACTTTTTCAAATAATAAAACTTATCAGAAATAATTTTTAAAGAAACTCTTGTTATGTAACATTTTTCACAAAAATCAATAATAAGCGAGATATTTCGATTTATTTAATTCAGGCCCCCTTATAACCCTAGTTTTAATGTAATGTATTTTTAATGCCATATAGCCTAAAATCTAAGTTACAACAAACTTAATTTATATTCCAATTTTCATCGAAATCCGTTCAGCCATTATCGCGTGAAAAGGTAACAAACATACAGACAGACAGACAGACATACTTACTTACTTACAAATGGCTTTTAAGGAACCCGAAGGTTCATTGCCGCCCTCACATAAGCCCGCCAGCGGTCCCTATCCTGTGCAAGATTAATCCAGTCTCTATCATCAAATCCTTATTCCTTTGCTGTGGTCGTGCCAGAGAATCAGTCCTATTCCGAGGCTTATTATAGGGATTCGTAACAAGCTGTTTTTTACGGTGATGGGTTGTTAGCCCTTCGCCCAACCCCCAAGCTGGAGGACCACCCCTTATCGGCTGTCCACGACTGCTTATTCAATATATTCGCAGCTACCCTCCATATCTGGAGGCCGTCTCCTCTATCCGCAACCTGAGGACGCGCCATGCCGTGGTGATAGGGACCCACAATACAAGACAGACAGACATACAAACAAAAATTTAAAAAAAAGCGATTTTCGGTTTCAGGGTGGTTAATTATGTATGTTAGGACCAATTAATTTTGAAAAATCAAAAATTACTAGAAAAATTTCGGCTACAGATTTATTATTAGTATAGATAGAATTGTTCTACTTTTCGTTGCTATTTTAGAAGTTTTATTTCCTTCGGTTCGATGCTCAGTGACAAATTGTATCACGGAAAATCGATCTTGCTACAAGAAATATAATATTTTCTTTTGCTTTCTGGAAAGGCACCATAACGCCAGAAATGTGACATACGAATGTATAACTAAACCTGTAACAATTTAAATTTAAGAGGATATTTTAGGCTGCCTATATAATTATGTTACAATAGTTATTACCATCGTGATTTTCTTTAGGAAAGATGCGATTAACGAAGCTAGAAGAATTGAAACATATAAGCGATAATATTCGCGACTTAAATATTGAAATCATTTTAAAGAGGTTAGTTACCGAATTTCACAGCAAATTCTATCAATCTGAAGCTCGTATGTGAGGGGTGAGTTTGTTAAAAAATTGTCTTATTGTAGCAGCTGACGAAATATGCTATAAATAACTACATTTATTTAAAATTTTCGCAGCTGAATAGAATAAATGGGGTTTGATATCTGTAGTGCTCGGGAAAAGTGGCACAAGTCAAAAATGTTAATTTTACAGGAGAAGAAAAAAAACCTGTCTTCACACTGGTTTATGTCGATTTGATTTTTTTCTGTATGAATTATTGTAATGGGAGAAATACTTATGTCTCTTTTCCCAAGCGAGCAGATGTTCCGTAAATTGTCAATAAATTAATAAAAAACGTTTGTGGAAACTGACTTATGCCACTTTTTCCAAGCAGATATTAGAAGTCAATTAAATATTGGAATAAAAATTTTTCTTCGTGGTTTTCGTTTGTATTTGATGCAAGCACTGATGTTAGCAATAATACACAATTGAAGAGGGAGTTCTTTTTCAGGAAACATGATTTTATGTAAATGGAAATACATTGAAGGTACCGAAAGGAGACTTTGGCAGTTAAACATTATGGAAAGTGGGCTTTAATGATAGAATTTAATTTTTGGAAATCGATATTGTGCTAGGTAACAATGCTGTTAAATATTTTAATATGTTCCAAAATGTGATAAGTCACTTGACTTAACACGTCTTGGAAAAAGTATTGTGAACTTGTTTAGTAATTATGTATGTTTATTTGAGCATTTTGCATTACATGTAAAACTGAAAGTAGGCAATGTCTTAAGGGTAGAGGATGGTATTTTTTGGTGAAAAATGAGTAAATTTCCGAAAAAAAAATTCTTTAAAATACTCTGTGATATGTGTGGACTGCATTGCATAACATTTTGTGGGTATTTGTGCCCTTATCGGATGTTGAGTCGCCATTTTTGAACTTCCTGCATTATGGATTTTTAAATCATTCGCCCAATTTTATTGTTGTTTCCGGTAAATTAAATTTCAAAAATTTTTTTTCTTTAAAATACTCTTTGATATGTGTGGAATGCATTGTATAACACTTTGTGGGTATTCATGCCCTTATCAGATGTTGAGACGTCATTTTTAAACTTCCTCCGCTATGGATTTTTAAATCACTCGCCCACTTTTATTGTTGTTTCCGGTAAATTAAATTTCAAAATTTTTTTTTCTTTAAAATACTCTTTGATATGTGTGGAATGCATTGCATAACACTTTGTGGGTATTCATGCCCTTATCAGATGTTGAGACGTCATTTTTAAACTTCCTGCGTTATGGATTTTTAAATCACTCGCCCACTTTTATTGTTGTTTCCGGTAAATTAAATTTCAAAAATTTTTTTTTCTTTAAAATACTCTTTGATATGTGTGGAATGCATTGTATAACACTTTGTGGGTATTCATGCCCTTATCAGATGTTGAGACGTCATTTTTAAACTTCCTCCTCTATGGATTTTTAAATCACTCGCCCACTTTTATTGTTGTTTCCGGTAAATTAAATTTCAAAATTTGTTTTCCTTTAAAATACTCTTTGATATGTGTGGAATGCATTGCATAACACTTTGTGGGTATTCATGCCCTTATCAGATGTTGAGACGTCATTTTTAAACTTCCTCCGCTATGGATTTTTAAATCACACGCTCACTTTTATTGTTGTTTCCGGTAAATTAAATTTCAAAATTTTTTTTCTCTTTAAAATACTCTTTGATATGTGTGGAATGCATTGTATAACACTTTGTGGGTATTCATGCCCTTATCAGATGTTGAGACGTCATTTTTAAACTTCCTCCTCTATGGATTTTTAAATCACTCGCCCACTTTTATTGTTGTTTCCGGTAAATTAAATTTCAAATTTTTTTTCTTTAAAATACTCTTTGATATGTGTGGAATGCATTGTATAACACTTTGTGGGTATTCATGCCCTTATCAGATGTTGAGACGTCATTTTTAAACTTCCTCCTCTATGGATTTTTAAATCACTCGCCCACTTTTATTGTTGTTTCCGGTAAATTAAATTTCAAAAATTTTTTTCTTTAAAATACTCTTTGATATGTGTGGAATGCATTGCATAACACTTTGTGGGTATCCATGCCCTTATCAGATGTTGAGACGTCATTTTTAAACTTCCTCCTCTATGGATTTTCAAATCACTCGCCCACTTTTATTGTTGTTTCCGGTAAATTAAATTTCAAATTTTTTTTTTCTTTAAAATACTCTTTGATATGTGTGGAATGCATTGCATAACACTTTGTGGGTATTCATGCCCTTATCAGATGTTGAGACGTCATTTTTAAACTTCCTCCGCTATGGATTTTTAAATCACACGCTCACTTTTATTGTTGTTTCCGGTAAATTAAATTTCAAAAATTTTTTTCTTTAAAATACTCTTTGATATGTGTGGAATGGATTGCATAACATTTTGTGGGTATTTGTGCCCTTATCGGATGTTGAGTCGCCATTTTTAAACTTCCTGCGTTATGGATTTTTAAATCACTCGCCCACTTTTATTGTTGTTTCCCGTAAATTAAATTTCAAATTCTTTTTTTCTTTAAAATACTCTTTGATATGTGTGGAATGCATTGCATAACACATTGTGGGTATTCATGCCCTTATCAGATGTTGAGACGTCATTTTTAAACTTCCTCCGCTATGGATTTTTAAATCACACGCCCACTTTTATTGTTGTTTCCGGTAAATTAAATTTCAAACATTTTTTTTCTTTAAAATACTCTTTGATATGTGTGGAATGCATTGTATAACACTTTGTGGGTATTCATGCCCTTATCAGATGTTAAGACGTCATTTTTAAACTTCCTCCGCTATGAATTTTTAAATCACACGCTCACTTTTATTGTTGTTTCCGGTAAATTAAATTTCAAAATTTTTTTTTCTTTAAAATACTCTTTGATATGTGTGGAATGCATTGCATAACACTTTGTGGGTATTCATGCCCTTATCAGATGTTGAGACGTCATTTTTAAACTTCCTCCTCTATGGATTTTTAAATCACTCGCCCACTTTTATTGTTGTTTCCGGTAAATTAAATTTCAAAATTTTTTTTCTTTAAAATACTCTTTGATATGTGTGGAATGCATTGCATAACACTTTGTGGGTATTCATGCCCTTATCAGATGTTGAGACGTCATTTTTAAACTTCCTCCGCTATGGATTTTTAAATCACACGCCCACTTTTATTGTTGTTACCGGTAAATTAAATTTCAAAAATTTTTTTTCTTTAAAATACTCTTTGATATGTGTGGAATGCATTGTATAACACTTTGTGGGTATTCATGCCCTTATCAGATGTTGAGACGTCATTTTTAAACTTCCTCCGCTATGGATTTTTAAATCACACGCCCACTTTTATTGTTGTTTCCGGTAAATTAAATTTCAAAAATTTTTTTTCTTTAAAATACTCTTTGATATGTGTGGAATGCATTGTATAACACTTTGTGGGTATTCATGCCCTTATCAGATGTTGAGACGTCATTTTTAAACTTCCTCCGCTATGGATTTTTAAATCACTCGCTCACTTTTATTGTTGTTTCCGGTAAATTAAATTTCAAAAATTTTTTTTCTTTAAAATACTCTTTGATATGTGTGGAATGCATTGTATAACACTTTGTGGATATTCATGCCCTTATCAGATGTTGAGACGTCATTTTTAAACTTCCCCCTCTATGGATTTTTAAATCACTCGCCCACTTTTATTGTTGTTTCCGGTAAATTAAATTTCAAAAATTTTTTTTCTTTAAAATACTCTTTGATATGTGTGGAATGCATTGCATAACACTTTGTGGGTATTCATGCCATTATCAGATGTTGAGACGTCATTTTTAAACTTCCTCCGCTATGGATTTTTAAATCACTCGCCCACTTTTATTGTTGTTTCCGGTAAATTAAATTTCAAAAATTTTTTTCTTTAAAATACTCTTTGATATGTGTGGAATGGATTGCATAACACTTTGTGGGTATTCATGCCCTTATCAGATGTTGAGACGTCATTTTTAAACTTCCTCCGCTATGGATTTTTAAATCACTCGCCCACTTTTATTGTTGTTTCCGGTAAATTAAATTTCAAAAATTTTTTTTCTTTAAAATACTCTTTGATATGTGTGGAATGCATTGCATAACACTTTGTGGGTATTCATGCCCTTATCAGATGTTGAGACGTCATTTTTAAACTTCCTCCGCTATGGATTTTTAAATCACTCGCCCACTTTTATTGTTGTTTCCGGTAAATTAAATTTCAAAAATTTTTTTTCTTTAAAATACTCTTTGATATGTGTGGAATGCATTGCATAACACTTTGTGGGTATTCATGCCCTTATCAGATGTTGAGACGTCATTTTTAAACTTCCTCCGCTATGGATTTTTAAATCACACGCTCACTTTTATTGTTGTTTCCGGTAAATTAAATTTCAAATTTTTTTTTTCTTTAAAATACTCTTTGATATGTGTGGAATGCATTGCATAACACTTTGTGGGTATTCATGCCCTTATCAGATGTTGAGACGTCATTTTTAAACTTCCTCCTCTATGGATTTTTAAATCACTCGCCCACTTTTATTGTTGTTTCCGGTAAATTAAATTTCAAAAATTTTTTTTCTTTAAAATACTCTTTGATATGTGTGGAATGCATTGCATAACACTTTGTGGGTATTCATGCCTTTATCAGATGTTGAGACGTCATTTTTAAACTTCCTCCGCTATGGATTTTTAAATCACACGCTCACTTTTATCGGTTTCCAGTAACTTAATTTTTTTGCTACATTGCCAGACAAAATTGGATATATTTTCTGAACTGTTAAAGATACAGGCATGAAATTTAGAACGCACATTCTTTAGATTATTAGGAAAAGTTTCCCTGTAACAGAATGTTATTAATTGATTTCATTTTAAAAATACGTCGGTTTGTTTGCAATAAAGGAAATCAGGAAATTGTTATTAAATTTTAATTGTTTAATTTACAAACGTAGGGACTAATACCACTAATATCAAAATTCTGTTACAGACAGTTTGAACATGCTTTTGCAAATACATTGTAAAAAAAAGTTTGAATTTATCTTTAGAAACGGTTTAGATATATCGGTTTTAGTACAATCCTGCATTGGGTATATTTTTTTTTTTCAAATTTGGGCCCCCAAATATTTTTTTTTTTCAAAATATTTATATTTGGTTGAGTTCCTACAGCTATGAGCTCTCTACATACAAAAAATTAATATTTTACACCAAATAGGAAAAAAGTTAAAAAAAATACCCTCCTCTCCCCATAAAAACAATCATTTTAATATTACATCACAGTAACTTAGCACACTTCGGAAAAAAAACTATAAGATTATAATGGGAATAACACGGAACATAACACCGTTTGGAAAGTTTCAAGTGTATTCCTGTATAGATGTATGGAAAATAATAACGTTAACCTATAAAATAAAACATCGTTTATAAATAATAATAATAATAATAATAATAATGATTTATTTAACCTGGCAGAGTTAAGGCCATACGGCCTTCTCTAACACTCAACCAGGAGTAAAGACTGCGTTACAAAAACACTACAAATTTACAAATTACACTACAATTTTACACACAAAATTGAATAAGATAATAATAATAATAAAAAAATAAACAACAAATAAGAAGAAATCGGACATAATATATAACATACAGAAAGAAAGAAAAAAGCATAATAATATGTGAACAGCAGGTCAAAATAAATGAGGCATACAAAAAAAGACAATTATTCATAATAATAATAATAATAATAATAAAATAAGAATAGTAATAATGATGATAATAATAATAATAATAATAATAATAATAATAATAGTAATATTAGTAATAAAATAGTGCAGTACAAAGTATACAGTGAATACAATATTTCTAAGTACACACAATAAGGAAAATTAAGATTATATATAGCTCAACTTATCACATTAGAGATATAACATTATCGGAAAATATGAAAACAAAAATATAAAATAAGTTGAATATCATTAGAACATAAAAAAAAATGTGAAAACGTGGAAACATGCAATACAACACTTGTCATAATAGTAAGTTAGTTTGGCAACTCGTCATAAGATAATTTTCTAACTTTGATTTGAAAGAATTCAATGTTCGGCAGCCCTTGACTTCAGGCGGCAGAGAGTTCCAGTGACGAGAGGTAGCAACAGTGAAGGATGAGGAATACAGAGACGATGCGTGAAGTGGAATTTCTAGCGTGTTATCGCGTTGTGATCGAGTATTAATATTATGATAGCGAGAGAGAGTATGAAATCGAGCGAATAAATAATAGGGGGATGAAGAGTGCATAATTCGATATAAGAGAGAAAGTGAGTGCAGATTTCTCCTCTCATGTAACCTAAGCCATGATAACTTCTTGAAAGAAGGTGAGATATGATCATAGTATCGAACATTACAAATGAAGCGGACGCACGCGTTATGAACACGCTGTAGTTTCTGAGCGGAATCAATCCTGAGATCACATGTCCTAGCACCGTTTGGAAAATCACTCTTCAGTTAATCGTATTTATTAAGGGAGTTGATTCTGAATTCAACGTCCATGAAGAATTGTAGGATCTCGTGATACTCGTTCAAACCTAATTGTTTTCATCTAGTTTGGCTTCTCAGGTTTTCACCGACATCTTATGAACTAAACATAGGATAATATACAAATTGTTAACCATCAGGAAATTCCGTCCACCCTCAAGTAAGCTTGAGTAACACTGAGAACGAGTAATGTAAACAATTAATGTTGAGGAGAAAAATTCGCTCTGGCACCGGGAATGGAACCCGGGTCCTTGGTTCTACGTACCAAGCGCTCTGACCACTGAGCTACGCCAATCCCCGGCGCCGGAGCGAATTTTTCTCCTCAACATTAATTGTTAACATTACAGAGATTATTCTGTAGGACAAATTAATAAATCCATAATTTTTTTATTTGGTTATTTTACGACGCTGTATCACCATCTAGGTTATTTAGCGTCTGCATGAAATGAAGGTGGTAATGCCGGTGAAATGAGTCCGGGGTCCAGCACCGAAAGTTACTCAGCGTTTGCTCGTATTGGGTTGAGGGAAAACCCCGGAAAAAACCTCAACCAGGTAACTTGTCCCGACCGGGATTCGAACCCGGGCCCCCTGGTTTCGCAGCCAGACGCGCTGACCGTTACTCCACAGGTCTGGACTAAATCCATAATATTATCACAGCTAGCAGTGCATCATAATTGCGGAATCCCGGCCTAATAAGTCACTCAACTGAGTGCGCTTCTAGTATAATGGCAGTTGACATTGGACATATACGTCAACATATATGCCTAACTTGAGTCAGGCCACAAAGGGAAACACTGAAGGAGGAAGGTTCGATCCGGTGCTGTGGATTGAATGCGGCTTAGCTCAGTGGTCAGAGCGCTTGGTACGTAGAACCAAGGACCCGGGTTCGGTCCCCGGCGCCGGAGCGAATTTTTCTCCTCAACATCAATAGTTAACATTACAGAGATTATTCTGTAGGACATTTTAATAAATCCATAATAACGAGTAATGTATTTAAATAGTGCTATACAGGTAAGTATTATTAATTTGAGTGTGCTGGAGTTGTAACTACTATAATTTAAGCTAATAATTTAGTTACCTGTTTCGTTTAGTTTTTATTAAAATTGGATGAAGTCCTCCTAGTTAAAAAAAATCTGATGTAACAGCTCGTAGTTTGCTTGTAAAACAGAGAGAAGGGGAAAACTTACTTCCCCTCTCGACTTGTTAGTTCCCAGGACTGTATTATGTAACAGTTTGATATGCAATGTGTGTGTGTGTGTGTGTGTCAGTATTCATCCTGTGCTGGAGTCCGTACATCGTGTTCGACCTCCTGCAAGTATTCGGGTACTTCTCCAAGACGCAGACCAACATCGCCGTGGCCACCTTCATCCAGAGCCTGGCGCCCCTCAACTCTGCAGCCAACCCTCTCATCTACTGCCTCTTCTCCACGCACGTCTGCAGGAGCCTCAGGTTACTATGACGATGTCTGAGAAGACTGTCGTCTTATACACTCCATTTTATAATCCATAGTTTGAAACATAGAGAGACTGGATTTGCAGTAAAAAAAAAAACTTCACTTTTCACAGGCATTTAGTCCCTGTATAAACATCAGAGGATTTGATATAAGTATAAGGATAGGAGTCCAATATTCTTTTGAGAAGATTAACTCCATATGTAGATGAAATTATTGGGGATCATCAGTGTGGTTTTAGGGGTAATAGATCGGCTATTGACCAGATATTTTGTATTCGACAGATAATGGAGAAAAAATGGGAGTATAAGGATACAGTACATTAGTTATTCATAGATTTCAAAAAGGCATATGACTCAGTTAAGAGAGAATTTTATATGATATTCTTATTGGATTTGGTATTCCCAAGAAAGTAGTTCGATTAATTAAAATGTGTCTCAGTGAAATGTACAGCAGAGTTCGTATAGGTCAGTTTCTGTCAGATGCGTTTCCAATTCACTGTGGGCTAAAGCAAGGAGATGCACTATCACCTTTACTTTTTAACTTTGCTCTAGAATATGCCATTAGGAAAGTCCAGGATGACAGAGAGGGTTTGGAATTGAATGGGTTACATCAGCTTCTTGTCTATGCGGATGACGTGAATATGTTGGGAGAAAATCCACAAACGATTAGGGAAAAAACGGGAATTTTACTGGAAGCAAGTAAAGAGATAGCTTTGGAAGTAAATCCCAAAAAGACAAAGTATATGATTATGTCTCGTGACGAGAATATTGTACGAAATGGAAATATAAAAATTGGAAATTTATCTTTTCAAGAGGTGGAGAAGTTCAAATATCTGGGAGCAACAGAAACAAATATAAATGATACTCGGGAGGAAATTAAACACAATAAATATGGAAAATGCCCGTCATTATTCGGTTGAGAAACTTTTATCATCCAGTCTGCTGTCAAAAAATCTGAAAGTTAGAATTTATAAAACAGTTATATTACCGGTTGTTCTGTATGGTTGTGAAACTTGGACTCTCACTTTGAGAGAGGAAAATAGGTTAAGGGTGTTTGAGAATAAGGTGCTTAGGAAAATATTTGGGGCTAAGAGGGATGAAGTTACAGGAGAATGGAGAAAGTTACATAACGCAGAACTGCACGCATTGTATTCTTCACCTGACATAATTAGGAACATTAAATCCAGACGTTTGAGATGGGCAGGGCGTGTAGCACGTATGGGCGAATCCAGAAATGCATATAGAGCGTTAGTTGGGAGGCCTGAGGGAAAAAGACCTTTAGGGAGGCCGAGACGTAGATGGGAAGATAATATTAAAATGGATTTGAGAGCGGTGGAATATGATGATAGAGACTGGATTAATCTTGCTCAGGATAGGGACCAATAGCGGGCTTATGTGAGGGTGGCAATGAACCTCCGGGTTCTTTAAAAGCCAGTAAGTAAGTAAGTAATTATAAGGATAGGAGTGTAACATCTCTTTCGAAGGGGTGTCCTTACACTTCCAGTAGAACCAAGTACTGTCTTCATTTCTTAAATGCATCTCGTTGCAGGAAAGTGCCGCCCCTAGCCTGGTTGTCGTGCTGCGCCGGTCGTCGATCCGACGCCCACGGCCGATGCGTGCGCTACGCCCTGGCCAACACGGACTCCAGCAGCGTCACCGACACCATGTCGACCACATCGGCAGCGAGACGCCTCAACACGCTGCACGTCCAGCTGCGCGTGCCGACAGTGCCCGCGGCCCACACGCGCTCCACCGACTCCATACTGTGATCAGATATTTGGTGCTTCACACCGACGAGTGTGATTCAGACAGGTGCAGCTATGCAGGGTGGGGTACATTCAGCAACTTCTGAACAGCTGTATTGAGTGTTGAAGAGTCCAGTGCTGGCACTGGAAATCAATCAATCAATCAAGGGCTTGAAGGGCTTGGGGCGCTATGCTAAACTGTTCTGAGGCGCTATCGAAAATTTTTCCGAATCCGTTTTTCCCAATCAATTATTTCGGAATATGTATTAAGGTGGGTGCTCCTGTTATGGCCATGTTCCTGATATGGCCACCCACCTATCGTGAGTTAGTTAACCAAAAAATTGCAGCAGGATCCAGTGAAAGGACATCTTGGTATGTTGGAGTGTGGATAAGCTTCAGGGCTTCTACCGCGTTGTCTTGGTGTTAGTAGCTGACGTTTCGACCGCTGTGTTGTGGCCATCTTCAGAGCAGTTGTTGGATAAGGAAATAGTCTGCGAGCTCGTATATATATAGTAGTCTCGATGGGGGAAGTACTTGCGGTGATAGGTCGTAGGTCCTCCTTCTGGCATCTGATTGGTCCTGCGTTGTCCAATCCGGTTGAGGTCTGTATGAAGGAGAGTATTCATATTACATACTGGCCCTTTACTTTAATATGAATACCCCACTCGTGGGTACTTCCGTCATTGACTTCTAGCAGAATGTGGTGCCCACAAGTGGCGTGGTAACACGTTAAAGTACGGAGTGTCCAACATGCCCGACTGTCCAACAGACCCTAGTTTACCCTATACCCTATTAACCTGTTGTATCCTATAGGATACTTTGTGAATTTAATGGTTAACCCAAATGACACAGACAAATTCACGCTAAAGGAGAGCGATCACTTTCCGTACCAAAGGAATGATAGTTAGCATGTTTGATCGTGAAACGTGCGGGCTCGGGTTCAAACCCTAGTTAGGACAAGTTACCTGGTTGAAGTTTTTCCGAGGTTTACCCTCAACCAATTGAAGCAGAATTGCTGGGTAAGTTCCGGCGTTGAACCTCGGACTCATTTCGCCATAATTTATTTACATATCAATATCATCATTAACATAGTCCGGTGTAAGATCACGATGCAGGGTGCTGTATACGTACAAGAGTGCAACCGTTCGGCAACAATTATCATTCACAGAACATGAGTCATAAGCTGCAGTGTAAGCCTTTGGGGCCCTCCTTCGTCAAAAAGGAAAAGAATGTACATTTTTCTGTTAGGCGATTGAACTGAAACTTTTGTTTATACTAGCCTACTTGTATGTCAAGTAATGTGTATGAAAAAATTAAAATTGTACGTCTAATATTTCAAAATTTTAAAATTTAACTTCTCTTAAGCATTAAATGTTCTATTAAAAATGGTTAAAATTATGAAACACTGTTTGTAGCTGTCGTATTTTTAAATTGAAGAAGGAACCGTATATACGAAAGCTATAGGGGGTTAAAGAAAATATTATTTTGAACGTGTATTTAACAACTATGCTTTCATTTATAAAGGACGTGTCAAAGAGTCTATCTTAATGGCATCACGTACTTATTTTGCCATATTTGGATTCTTCAGATCTGAATACGTACAAAATCATATTTCTATTATTTAAAAACAATCATTTTATTATAAGTCCCACAAAATTTATACTTCTAATAGTGTGTGTCTACAGAAGAAAGAGAAATTTATCACTGTACAGAACAATGGGGCCACGGA
Organism: Periplaneta americana; assembly: GCF_040183065.1. NCBI lineage: Eukaryota > Metazoa > Arthropoda > Insecta > Blattodea > Blattidae > Periplaneta > Periplaneta americana. The sequence continues at coordinate 12,726,564 of NC_091123.1, forward strand.
TTAAATAATCATAGAAAAAACTAATATAAAAAGTTGAAGATCATCTCTAGATAACCCGTAGCATGTTATCGCCCCAAGTCCTTCAAATGTAAGTGGTAAGAAAATGCTAATGGTACTTCTTTTTCTCTAATCTCGTTTGAATTGCAAAACTGGTTTAAATTCTCCGGCCCAGAACTGTTCACAGAAGCAGAAAAAAAAGCATTTCTCTCCCACCTGTAGAAGATACAGAAATTCTCTATAGCATCTCACACAAGTACCCGTAATAAAATCCTATATTGTCACTGAATCAAAGACACAGCTGGTGTAACAGTGTCAGGTCTATCACTCAACTTGATGGCGTCAGATGTGTTTTTCTACTTCTGCTATTATTTGATTTACGAAAGGTTTACTTGCACTGAATACACTACCTCGTCCTGCATGGGAGGGTGACCGTCGTGCATTCCCCGACAAACTCCCTTGTGTATAAAGAGCATTTATTTCAGACAGGTCTTTGGAAACATAACACTAAACCTACTCAGTTTCTTTATGACTGTGTTTCAGGCCACCTACTTTCTCCGACTTGCCAGTTCTGCTACCTGATGTTTTATGTCAGCATTTTCCTGCCTGATATCTACTGTCAACTCTCTCCTGCCTGATGTCTCCTGTCAGCATTCTCCAGCGTGAGAACTCCTGCCTGATATCTCCTGTCAACTGTCTCCTGTCAGCATTCTCCAGCGTGAGAACTCCTGCCTAATGTCTCCTGTCAACTGTCTCCTGTCAGCATTCTCCAGCGTGAGAACTTCTGCCTGATGTCTCCTGCCTGCTATCTCTTGCCTGATGTCTCCTGTCAACTGTCTCCTGTCAGCATTCTCCAGCGTGAGAACTCCTGCCTGATGTCTCCTGTCTGCTGTCCCCTGCCTGATGTCTCTTGCCTGATGTCTCCTGTCAACTGTCTCCTGTCAGCATTCTCCAGCGTGAGAAGTCCTGCCTGATGTCTCCTGCCTGATGTCTCCTGCCTGATGTCTCCTGTCAACTGTCTCCTGTCAGCATTTTCCAGGGTGAGAACTCCTGTCTGCTGTCTCCTGCCTGATGTCTCCTGTCACCTGTCTCCTGTCAGCATTCTCCAGCGTGAGAACTCCTGCCTGATGTCTCCTATCTGCTGTCTCCTCCCTGATGTCTCCTGTCTGCTGTCTCCTGCCTGATATCTCCTATCAACTGTCTCCTGTCAGCATTCTCCAGCGTGAGAACTCCTGCCTGATGTCTCCTGTCTGCTGTCTCCTGCCTGATGTCTCCTGTCTGCTGTCTCCTTCCTGATATCTCCTGTCAACTGTCTCCTATCAGCATTCTCCAGCGTGAGAACTCCTGCCTGATGTCTCCTGTCTGTTGTGTCCTGCCTGATGTCTCCTGTCTGCTGTCTCCTGCCTGATGTCTCTGTCTGTTGTCTCCTTCCTGATGTCTCCTGTCTGCTGTCTCCTGCCTGATATCTCCTGTCAGCATTCTCCAGCGTGAGAAGTCCTGCCTGATGTCTCCTGTTTGCTGTCTCCTTCCTGATGTCTCCTGTCTGCTGTCTCCTGCCTGATATCTCCTGTCTGCTGTCTCCTGCCTGATATCTCCTGTCAGCATTCTCCAGCGTGAGAAGTCCTGCCTGATGTCTCCTGTCTGCTGTCTCCTGCCTGATATCTCCTGTCAGCATTCTCCAGCGTGAGAAGTCCTGCCTGATGTCTCCTGTCTGATGTCTCCTTCCTGATGTCTCCTGTCTGCTGTCTCCTTCCTGATGTCTCCTGTCTGCTGTCTCCTGCCTGATGTCTCCTGTCTGCTGTCCCCTGCCTGATATCTCCTGTCAGCATTCTCCAGCGTGAGAAGTCCTGCCTGATGTCTCCTGTCTGCTGTCTCCTGCCTGATGTCTTCTGTCTGCTGTCTCCTTCCTGATGTCTCCTGTCTGCTGTCTCCTGCCTGATATCTCCTGTCAGCATTCTCCAGCGTGAGAACGCCTACCTTCTGTCTCCTGTCAGCTGTCTTCCGACTCGACGGTACGCGCCACTCTGGTGAATTAATGCACTCTAATCGCATAGTGATAGTGACTGGTACATCCGGTGTTGTGTCACGGACCAGGAGACATTTGGACTCATCCTTAGCAGTGTAAGAGGTCTACCCATATGATTCGCGATACATGTCATTGTTGACTCGGATGCGATCTCCTTGTACAACGTGCGTCAATTGCAGTGTTCTTTTCGTCCATTTTCTTGACTCGCATTTCTGTGAGCTCTTAAATGTGCCATCTGTCTATTTATTATCAAATACGTAGATAGAATAAAAAATACTGTGCTTAACCATGCTCCTTACTCGCCAGATCTTCTTGCCTTTAACTTCCATTGCTGTAATAAATATAACAGAAGGAACACATTCCGAAGGCAAGCAGAGCAATGTTATGGCAGCTTCAAGATATGTAAGACAGATCTCACAATATGTTACCAACGCTGTAATTGGTGCACAGTTTTTCCAAGGGTTACTGTGATGTACGAGGGCCGGAACCAAAGATCTGCATATTTTATGTACTATATTGGTTGTAAATAAATGTGATAAAACCATTCCCCACTTCTCCTATTGCTACTATTTTCCAGACCTCGTCTACGAATTAATAATGGCTATGAAAAGCTTTCAGTATCCATCCCTAAACTTGTTATCCAGCTCCGGATGCACTGCAGACTATCCACTTCTTGCTCCCGCTTCTATAATTTAATAGTTTTTTTCCTTCAGTGACCTCTTGGGATCTTGTCCTTAACTGCTATCAGCCAAATAGAGAACTTCATGTAAGGGAAATAGCATGTCCTTAAAATAAATATATCTCGAGTCCTCTTTTTTAAGGACAGGTTTCTTAAGGTGCTGTAAACCTGTGAGAACGCATTTTGTCCTTAAGTGTAGTATAGAAGGTGAAAACAATCAATTTTTAACTTTTTTCTTTGCATATTAATATTTGGATTTTTCTATTTAATTTAATAATTCTGCCCTTAAGAGTAATATGAAAAGCAGTGTTGCTGAAAACAATCATTTTTGTTTTTTATGGTATGTTAATATTTTGAATTCTCTCTTTAATTTGATATACCGTGTGTTTTTCTGGTTATCGGACACAGGGATTTAACATTACCTTAACAAAACGTATGTATAAAATCAAGCAAGAAATAACTTAATCAGTGGGCATGTTTAGAAATTAACAGGCTTTAAAAAGTTGTAAAACAAGATAAGGTTTTTACTTACAGTAGCAACCATAAATGTGGGCTATGCAGAGAAAATTAGCAGGCTTAGACAATTAGTAAAACAAGAGAACATCTGGCTTTGGCTTAACAATCAAGAAATAACTTAATCAGTGGGCCATGTTTTGAAATTAACAGGCTTTAAAAAGTTGTAAAACAAGGTAACATTTGACTTACAATAGCAACCTTAAATGTGGGCTATGCAGAGAAAATCAGCAGGCTTAGACAATTAGTAAAACAAGAGAACATCTGGCTTTGGCTTAACAACTTACTTTAAATTATATTTTCTTGTTTTTAAAATTGAAGACTGGATATAAATAAGGCTGTAAGTGCCAATACTTTTTCCAAAATAGAGTCTTTGTCCCTCGTTCTCAATTCATTAAGAAAAGAGAATAAGTCCGATTATAAATTTATTTAAGACCTAGCTCTTACCGTAGAGTGGAAAATGGTAAATTTGACATTAACGAGATAGATTTCATAAGGAAGCAATACTAATCATTTTCATTGTTCCTTATAAATTCATAGTCATTTTCTAGGTTTTAATACATGAAAGGCATGTACACAAATACCTGTCCATCAAAAAGAGATCTACTATGGATACCTGCCTTGGTTTTACGTTATTAACTTCAAAGCAACACAATAACATTAAAATCAGCGATCCAAAAATCTCGAAATCCGAAAGATTAAATGAAAAAAAAAAAACATAAGAGCGGAAATCATATGAGCCAAACACAAAACATAGCGCCTTGATCTACTCTCAGAATCTACTCTGACATCAGGATTCGAACCTGGGACTTTGGTAAATTCATCTCTCAAGAGTCGCGATTCGAACCGCGGCCCTTTCTGAGGTAGGGCTTAAAGCGCCGAAGTAAATAGTGAATTCGGAAAGAATGACATCGCCTGACCAAATTCGTTAATTTCCATCTCACGCGATAAATAAATTTCCATCTCACGCGATAAATAATTTCAGATTATTAAGTGATCAAATAGTGCTCGCGAAGACCGCTAGATGGTGGAAGCTACAAAGACCGCTCCACTGCGCCCCTATCGGTATTTCCGAGACTCAGTCGGAGCAGTGACATCTAGAGAGCCGCCGTGGAATAACAATGGACGTCATGAGCATGTGGGACCTTTGGGATTCCCTAAATCAATTATAAAATCATAGCCAAGTCATAATAAATCCCACTTCCTCAAGTTTGGACGGATTTTAGATTTTCTTTTTTTCACTCTTAGTTCACAGTTGGTTGATCACCGATGGACCAGTTGAGACATTTGCAGTGGGGGGAAATGGTTGTGAGTAAATCAATCAAGAATGCTTTAGTCAATTCTTTTGACATAAGAAATATGTGATTTAGTGGTGAGATAGTAGAGGTCTCGGGTTCAAATTGTAGAGCCAGTCAACCTGATCAATGTTTTTGGTGATTTCCTTGGCCATAAAATAACTACGAAACTAGTAAACTCGTTAGGGTCTAAATAAAACGATAACTGACATATAGCTTCCTATTTGCAATAGGCCTACATAGCTACTTATCTTTCACAAGGCTTCATGGTAGACTTATCTCAGGTATAACCATAAGAGATGAAGGGTTAGCGGGAAACATCAAATAGAAATAGTCAACAATTTATCATTTCCTATACAATGTAAACAGTTATTTTTGTGTGTGTCAGTTTGGATAGTTTGATTCCGCGTATAGTTGCTATAGTTCATGTGTTTAGTTAGTATACTCGTAATTTCTGTGTTCAATTTATTTATTTATTTATTTATTTATTTATTTATTTATTTATTTATTTATTTATTTATTATTTTGCTAATAATTGTAACATAAAATATAAAATATACAGAGAAAGTTTAGCTCGCCCATGAAAGAGTAGAACTCGTGCTCAGGGACGGATTCCTGAATTGAAATTAATAATTATACAATATAATTATAATTAATAATTATACAATACAAGTTTCAATTATAGTACAGTATATAAATTTAAATTTACAATTTTTCAATTTTTATAAAATCCATACATTACTTTTTAAATTTAATACTAGAACTATACGAATTGAATTCGATTGTATGGTTTTGTGTGTTTTAGTTTGGATAGTTTGATTCCGTGTATAGTTGGTATAGTTCATGTATATAGTTAGTATAAATTTTGTGTTCAATTGTATCGTTTTTGTGCGTTTGGTTTAGATAGTGTATGTGTTTAGACTGTACAATTTATGTGTGCAATTGGTATAGGTTTTGTGTATTTATTTTGTGTGTGAGTTAAGACTATGTATGTGTTCAGTTTGTGTATTTTTTTTATCGTGTGTTTAGTGTGGATAGTTGCGTTCAGATTATAATTAATGTGTTTAGTTTGCATAGCTGTCTGTGGATGTTTAGTTTGCATAATTTATGTGTTTAGTCTGCATAGTTTTCCGTGTTTAGTTGGTATAATTTGTCTATGTGTTTAGTTTGTAAGTATAGTGTAAGCTCTCTTGAACTGGCTGCCCAAGTATAGTAGACCTTCAGCTCACCCTACACTCCTGTAGGAGTTCGTTGCCCTTATGGGATTTCAGGCTTTTCGTATTTCGTATACATAGTAAAGGTATGACTTCGCGGTTAAAGCGACTATAAATAAAAATAAAATAAAAAATGGCAGAGGATTAGGGATATTCCATTTGATTGCATGTACCGTTCATAAAGGAATTAGTGTAATGAAATTAGAGTAAATAAATCTAATTCGTTGTGAGAATTAGAAGTGCCTAATGAACGGAACTAAATAAACTATGAATAACGGACAATCACCCAATAATAATAGTAATAATAGTAATAATAATAATAATAATAATAATAATAATAATAAATAATAATAATAAAAATAATAATAAATAATAATAATAATAATAATAATAATAGTAATAATAATAGTAATAAATAATAGTAATATAAATAATAATAATAATAATAGTAATAAATAATAATAATAATATTAATAATAAACCTTGGACAATACGATGAAGTGAAGAGAAACGAATAGAAGCGTTTGAAATGTGGATATAGAGAAGAATGAAACGTGTGAAGTGAACAGACAGAATAATAAACGAAGCTGTGCTAGAAAGAGAGGGTGAAGAAAGAATGATGCTGAAACTGGTCAGGAAGAGGGAAAAAAATTGAATGGGCCATTGGCTAAGAAGAAACTACCTACTGAAGGATGCACGGGATGGAATTGTAAATGAAAGAAGAGTTCGGTGCAGAAGAAGATATCAGGTGATACATTAAGATACGTGAATGATGTACAATGGCTTTTGTGAATGTTATTCTCGTGTGTTGGTTTTTCGTTAGATACGCGACGAAATTCACGTTGAATACGAGTCACAGATTCAATTTTTGCCAACCTCAAAACATATCACACACTTTTCTTTGAATATCGATCTTGTATAATTAATTGAGCCGTTCACAGCAGAAGTGGTGTGGGTGATGAGGTTTAAAGTAAAAATTCTGTAAAATACAGCCCAAAGTAGCAATTAATATGTCCTTCGTGCTATCCACTGACTACTTATAGTTTAAATAAATTGAATATTAATTGCTACTTTGCGCTGTATTTTACAGAATGTTTACTTTAACCCTCATTACCCATTTTTTACTAACACTACTTCTGCTCTCAGCGGCTCAATTGTGAAAATGAAAATTGTTGCATTTGTTCGATTGTTACCGTCTTTTGTTTCCTTCAGTGCCTCAAGCTTACAGACGAAAAAAATTGAGAGTTTTATTTTCATCTGGAACCAATATTGCATTTCTACTCAGTTACTATTCATTCAAAGAATATAATCCCCTGACACCCCACCATGACTTTTGGGACACACTGTACATAAAATGACTAAACTAAGGATGCTGAAGAAAATCCATTCCAGCAAAAATTCCAGCAGTGAATAATGTACTATATTCAGTCTGTTTTGTGTAAATATATTTCACCGTCACTCAGTGTAATTTTCAGCATTAAAATAAAAACACAATTGCTGCTGAATACGTTTGTAAAAATTTAATGGCATCTTTCCATTCTCTATGACGCACACATTCCAACATTGCTCCCATAAATAAATTTGTTTGCTTCGCATAGTGTTCCACCATGGCTCCACGCCCCCGGAGCCGCGTTGTTCCCACTGGGAGCGCCTCGCGGGGGCGGAGCTGGCTCCATTGTTTCGAAGCCCCCGATAATTGGTATGATAAAGTCTCTATTAACCCGACAAATGACCTGTTGTTACACGTGTGAGAGAGGCCACGGCGTACAGTCGGGGTGGAGAAAGAACATGGAAACAACCAGGAAGGAACAGAAGAAAGTGAAGAACAGCCGAAAGAAAGAAAGGAAGAAAAAAAGAAATAAAGAAGGGAGAATAGAGAAAGAAGAGCGGGAAAAGAAAGGAAGAAAGAAAGAAAGAAGGGAGAATAGAGAAAGAAGTGCGGCAAAAAGAAAGGAAGAAAGAAAGAAAGAAGGGAGAATAGAGAAAGGAGAGCGGCAAAAAGAAAGGAAGAAAGAAAGAAAGAAAGAAGGGAGAATAGAGTAAGAAGAGCGGCAAAAAGAAAGGAAGAAAGAAAGAAGGGAGAATAGTGAAAGAAGTGCGGCAAAAAGAAAGGAAGAAAGAAAGAAAGAAAGAAAGAAGGGAGAAAAAAGAAAGAAGTGCTGCAAAAAGAAAGGAAGAAAGAAAGAAGGGAGAATAGAGAAAGAAGTGCGGCAAAAAGAAAGAAGGGAGAATAGAGAAAGAAGAGGGGCAAAAAGAAAGGGAGAAAGAAGGGAGAATAGAGAAAGAAGTGAGGCAAAAAGAAAGGAAGAAAGAAAGAAAGAAAGAAAAAAAAGAAAGAAAGAAAGAAAGAGAGAAAGAAAGAAAGAAAGAAGGGAGAATAGAGAAAGAAGAGCGGCAAAAAGAAAGGAAGAAAGAAGGGAGAATAGAAAAAGAAGTGCGGCAAAAAGAAAGGAAGAAAGAAAGAAAGAAAGAAAGAAAGGAGAATAGAGAAAGAAGAGCGGCAAAAAGAAAGGAAGAAAGAAAGAAAGAAGGGAGAATAGGGAAAGAAGTGCGGCAAAAAGAAAGGAAGAAAGAAAGAAAGAAGGGAGAATAGAGAAAGAAGAGCGGAAAAAAGAAAGGAAGAAAGAAAGAAAGAAGGGAGAATAGAGAAAGAAGTGCGGCAAAAAGAAAGGAAGAAAGAAAGAAAGTAAGAAAGAAAGAAAGAAAGAAGGGAGAATAGAGAAAGAAGAGCGGAAAAAGGAAGGAAGAAAGAAAAATTACATAAGGCGAAAGTAAGAGAGGAACGTGAAGAAAAGAGGACGATAAAGAAAGGAAAAATATTAAATAGATACGTAGCCCTAAGGAGGAAGGTAAGAAAGAAACTCGAACAAAGACAAATAAAACTCGACAGGTATGTAATTTAGGGGCCTACATAGCTTTGCTATGCTGCGTATTTTTATGCAGAATTAGGCTACAGTAAGTGTGGATGGTGCGAGAAATAGAACGAGGAGAATAAAAGGATAACAGAGAAACACAATGAGAATCAGAAGAAGAAGATACAAGGAGGATACGCGAAATATGAAGAAAGCAAAGCGAATACAATGAGAACAAGGGAAAGGCAATCAGAAAATAGGAATACAAGGAGAACAAGAAGAACACAAGAAATAGTAAGGGGGAGACAAGGAGAAGAAGAGAAACACAAGAAAACAAGAGGAAAGTAAGGAGAACAACGGGAACTCAAAGAGAAAATTGAAATAAAAGGAGAACAAGGGAAAGACAAATATAACCTGGGGGATACAAGGATAACAACTGGAAGACAAGGAGAATACAAAGACAACAAGAGGAATACAAGTGGAAAATAGTAAGACAAGGGGAACAAGGGGATCACAATGAGGTCAAAGGGAATATAAGGAGAACAGAGAAAAAACAATGATAAAGCGGAATAGAAAGAGAACAAGGAAAAGGTTGGTTATTTTACAACGTTTTATCAACTGCTATGGTTATCTAGCGTTTGAATGATATGAAAGTGGTAATGCCAGTAAAATGAGTCCAGGGTCCAGCGCCGAAAGTTACCCAGCATTTGCTCTTAATGGTTGAGATAAAACTCCAGAAAAACCTCAGCCAGGTAACTTGTCTCAACCAGGATTTGAACCCCGGTCCGCTCGTTTCACGTCAGACATACTAACAAGAAAAAAACAAGGAGAACAAGGGAAAGATAGGAAGACAAGGGGAATGCAAGGAGAATAAGGAGTAAAAAGGAGAAAAAAGTGAAGACAGAGAGAACAATGGGAAGACAAGAAGAACATCGGAGGGAATCCGAGATCCAGTGCCGAAAGTTACCCAGCATTTTTGTTCTTAATAGGTTGAGGGAAAACTCCAGAAAAATCTCAGTCAAGTAACTTGTCCCAAACTGGATTTGAACCCGGTTCGCTAGTTTCACGGTAAGACATACTCCAAAGCTGTGGACGAATAAGGGAAAGACAAAGAGAAAAGGGAAAAATGGGAGGACAGGGAGAATAAGGGGAATGCAAGAAGAATAAGGAGTAAACAAGGACAACAAGATGAAGACACAGAGAACAGTGGGAAAACAAGGAGAAATGGGAGAGTATCCGGAGTCCAGCGCCGAAAGTTACCCAGCATTTTTGCTGTTAATGGGTTGAGTGAAAACCTCCGAAAATTCCAGGTAACTTTTTCAAACCAGGATTTGAAACCGGGCCCGCTTGTTTCACGGTCAGGCATGTTAACCGTTAAAGGGGGAAATGTGAAGACAGGAGAATAAGAAGAATGCAGAGAGAATAAGGAATAAACAAGGAGAACAAGGTGAAAACAGGGAGAACTATGGGAAGACAAGGAGAACAAGGGAGGGAATTTCATTTTTGCATGACGTAAATTTCTAATATGCAGCTCATACCTATACCTGGTAAGGTTTATCTTGTCTCAGTAGCAATAAAACCAAGTCCCTTCAAATGAGGGTGGAGATTATATGAGGGTTGTAAATTTTCAGGATTCCTTTCAAAACCTTGTTATTGTACAGGCTACCGGAACTCAGTTTCTTGAAAGACAAGCTCAGTGACGGAACTATACAGTACGAAGAGAGATGTTTTGTTATTTTATTTTGCGCTACAGAATGTATCAACTAGTCCCTTCCGCCACTGGATGGATGGAGGGCATCGCTCCACTCCCCCACCGCCATAACAATACAGACGAAGTAAGACATATCTCCTTTCTCTCTCTTTTCACAGTGAGACAAGATTCATCACACAGCCTTTAGTGAGGAGAAAGATTTACATCTACGTCAAGAAGAAATGAAGATGGCAAGAAAGAAAGAGAAATAAAAGTGAAAAGAGAAGAGTGAGTGAGTGAGTGAGTGAGTGAGTGAGTGAGTGAGTGAGTGAGTGAGTGAGTGAGTGAGTGAGTGGAGGTCCGTTTTCCCGCGCCCCGACTGTCCTCCCGTTTCACGCTCACCTGGTTCGCTAAGTTATCGATTGTTGCTGCTCTCTGGGTAATATTCGAATTAATTTCAACGGATCAACGGTTGCGAGGGGAACTCTGTAATGACTCACAGTTACGGGAACCAATTTTTTTGTGAGCTAATAGGGCAATCTTGTGACGTCACGTGTTGTGTACGTTTGTCACTCTTAAGTAAACACTTGGAGGTGGGGGGCGTTCAAATACAAGACGGTTCAGACGGACTTTCCTCTGCCTTACTGTATGCGTTACTGGAGGGATGCAGGTTCAGTTCCAGAAGAGGCGATAGATTGCCTTGTTTCGTTGAGTGCCGGGTTTGTTTCCCTTGTACGCAACGGCCGAATAGAAGCTTCATCTGTCCCATCAAATTGTCTAAGAACTCAACGCAGTGTTGCCAACCTGTTTAGACTTTAAAAAATCCCTAAAATAATTCCTATTTTTTCCCTGGATTTCAATTTTTAAAATCCGTAATATCAAAATATACTTTCAGCTTAAAATAAATTGTAAATTTTTTAGCAGAACTTATAATAACAAATAGAACACAATTAATCGGTAAGTTATAATTTAATAGACTACTTTTGCACTCATTACCCCTCATAAACTACTACCAACTTTATTTCATAAGAATCTCTAATCTCCCTTTATAACTTTGGAAATGCTGAAACATATTAATATCTTCTCATACAAAAAAATTAGCATATGAAAGATTGTTTGCTTTAATTTTATAGAGAAGATTAATTTAATTGTCACGAGATTCCCACCAGGGCTACTCATGCACACAAATCTAACCTTTTCTTACATAGTTTTAAGTATATGAACTGCTTAACCCATAAGGGGTTAGGTACAGCTTACAACAGTAAAATTTTGGAAATATTCAACATTTTTTTCCTAAATTACTGTATCTCGTACAATAATGAAACTTAATATCTGTAAAACACTGTCCTTCTGCTATATGAAAAAAAAAATATATTTTTACGGTTTAAAATAACTTATTTATATATTTGTTTCCAAAATTCAAAATGGTAGCAGTTCACTCTGCAGTGATGAAGCGTTTCCCTCATAACCCAAAAACTATCCAACATTCTGTGATGAATTTTTTTGCATGTCATATCTATAATATGATGTAAGATTACTTCTCTAGGCCTACCTTTGATAGATTGTCTGATAAAAAATAAATTCATTAAAAATGGTCAAATATCAGTATTTTCTTCTAACATAAAATAAAAAAAATATTATTTATTAAGGAATGTAGTTGAAAGAGCATGATATTGTAAACATGAGTTTCAGTAATAAAATAAAAGAGAGAAAACATAAAAAAGTTAACAAGTTTATGAGTTATGAGGGAAACGCTTCATCACTGCACAGTGAATTGCCACCATTTTGAATTTTGAAAACAATATATAAATAATTTTTTTAAACCGCAAAAATATTTTTTCATATAGCAGACGGACAGTATTTTACACATACCATTTTCAGTATTGTACAAGATACAGTAATGGAGGAAAAAAAATGTTGAATACTTCCAAAAATTTTACTGCTGTAAGCTGTACCTAACTCCTTAAGTCACAAATCACTAAATCAATTCGTCGTAATCTCAGGTCACTACGCCTGAATGTCAGTAGTAATGAATTAAACTCAACCAATGCAATTTCCTCATAAGGAAGTTCAGTAAAGTGAAAAGAAAAAGCCCCGACTTACAAATACACTCATACAACTGTCTTATCCATTCATTTTCCTACGAGAGAAAGCTGCAAGGAAAGAAACAGGGGAAGAATCGTCACATAATCTCCAATGACACTTTTCCTTTTCTAATAGCAATGAGAAACATATGATAAAAATGGAAAATCACAATTTATTCCTGTTGGGAAAAATAATTCAAAGAAAATGTTTAATTCAAATTTTGAATATATAAAAACCATGAAAGAAAATATTTAGTTTTAAAGGGAAAGTCAAAATATCCCTAAAAAGAATGAATTTACTACTATATCCCCCAGATGGCACTCAAAATTCCCTAGAACTAGGGATAAATCCCTAGAGTTGGCAACACTGACTCAACGTTACCGTCAATAAAGGAAGCCATGAGTCGCTGCTGACGTAGGCCTACAGAATGAAAGTCGTGACTGTTTGTAAAGAAAAAGCGGTTGGTCTACTCGCGTGGTTGTATGAACAAAGTCGGCTAACGTGAAATGTGTAACAAAATCAAACCCAATCCTAGTATCTGAATAACATGCAGATGCGTAGGTCTTTCGAAAATTAGTGGCAACACTGCTAGTATTTAGCTCCTATAGAGGCGACTGATGTAAGTCGGCAGTAGGTATAAGATGGATTGGTCACTGATATATTACGTTATCTGTAAGTTTTTGTTGTTTAGTCAAGTGTTCGAAGACAGGTTTGAACCTCATAAGTGACACCAATAAGGCATCATTCGTATGGCAACTAAGCTAAGAGATAATGGGGTAGGAGGCCAGTTAATTTCCCCCTCCATTGCGTACATCGCCGACTAGTAACATATTAAACTAATCAGACTTCAGATAATTGTTCTTCCTCTGAAACATATCGTCAAGTGAGAGGTACTGCCTGAAAATATACGTAGCCTACATATCAGCCAGAACCTCAATCAAACATTTTTATTACCCGAGAGATATTTATTATCTATGAACTTCGCAAGTTTCTGGTCAAATTTAAAATTACCTCTATCTATTGTGAAGGATGGATGAAGCGGAGAAAATTTTCTCCGGCACAGGGACTCAAACCCTGCTCTACGTGCTGACGCTTTATCCACTAACGATGAAAGAGTAATGGAACGGAGAAAAATTCCCTCCTGCGCCGGGATTTGAACCCGGGTTTTCAGCTCTACGTGCTGATGCTTTATCCACTAAGCCACACCGGATACCACCCCGGCGTCGGGCAGAATTGTCTCTGATTAAGTTCCAACTCTTGGGTTCCCTTTAGTGGCCGCCCTCTGCACTACGTCATATGATATGCGTAAATCACTTCGTGATTTAAGACGGCGCTTATTCCGTCGGATCCCGGCAAACTAGTCACTCAAAACGAGTGCACCTCAGCACATGTGTGGACTTCGGTCCTACGTTCATAGACATCTATGACGTAGTGCAGAGGGCGGCCACTAGAGGGAACCCAAGAGTTGGAACTTAATCAGAGACAATTCTGTCCGACGCCGGGGTGGTATCCGGTGTGGCTTAGTGGACAAAGCATCAGCACGTAGAGCTGAAGACCCGGGTTCAAATCCCGGCGCCGGAGAGAATTTTTCGTCGTTCCATTACTCTTTCATCGTATTATGACGCAGAATATCAGCATGGAAATATCATATGTACTTCGGTACATTAAAATAATATATATATTTGTCCACTAAGCCACACCGGATTCCAGTTCCGATGCCGGATTAAATCCTCTCAGTTTAAATTCCAACTTTTAGTTTCCCTTTAGTGGCCAACCCTCAGGCACTGTGTCACAGATGTGTGACAGTGGCACAATTTCCAACACATTATGTGCAGAGGTGCACTCATTACGAGTGACTAAGTGGCCGGGATCCGAAGGAATGAGCGCTGTCGCTATGTGATTATTTACGAATATCATATGTACTTCGGTTCATCACAATAATAGGCCTACCTATGTATTGTGTTACATAACAATGCTTATCACTTCCTCACAAGGTATGACAATGAATATATCAATAGATAGGCCTGCACTTTGGTGGAAGGGGAAATTGAAATACTTCGAGAACCTTCAACCAGCACCATCCTCTACATAACATATTCTACTAAGTATTTCGTACCGTCGGGATTTGATCCTGGGTCGGCGGACTATACCAGCGGATACATATTACTCCAAGTCTCTGAGGCGTGGTTCGATCCATTTCATGAAGTGCTGCCAACCTTTCCCCTGAGAATTTACCAGATAGTTGTTTGGCGTGATGAACCCTCATAACGCAGTGGAAACTTTTAATGGGTTTTTTCCTGATTATTTTACGAGGTGGAGAAAATGAGCAGTTCATAAATTTTGTTTATGGACTCGTGAAGCTTTTCCCACGCCGACGGAAGCCACTGCGTCGTGTCTCGTGTGTGTCACACTCAGGCGATGGCACCAACTTAAAGCGTTAAAACCTTCGTGTAGGGAACCTGTCCTGTGCAGAGTTTCCCCATTCCTACTGCTACATTGAGGCACCTCAGTTAAAGACAGTGCGCCTTAAATCTGTAACATGGATCCAACAGTGCGCGTTACTTCCCTTATAAATAAAACCATGATAAAAAATCCATTGTCCTATGTCAAAATTGGAAGTATTTGCTAGAGCAGGCAAGCCAGAAATCAGACTCTGAATGCGCAGTTTTGTGCGCGGATAGCCGGTCTGTGCAGACTGCATCATTCAAGCGTTGCTCTTACCCGTTCTTAGCTGGAGGGGTGTACAATAATCTATTCTGTGCTTCTAGGGTTGGATTAAATAGACATTTGGACATTATAAACACAATTAGCAGAAGGAAAAAAACACGGTTATTATCAGTGTCCATACTTGACAATTGTAATACAAGAAACTTTAGGCTTATTCAGTTATACTTGACGAAGTATTGGTTTGTAAAGCATAATATATTAATGTGATTTATTGATTTATTTATTTATTTATTTATTTATTTATTTATTTATTTATTTATTTATTTATTTATTTATTTATTTATTTATTTATTCATTTATTTATTCGGGTGCAGTTAGGCCCTCAGGCCTTCTCTTCCACAGCACCAGGAATACAAATACAATAATAGACATAAATAGAAAAAATACACTGTATACAAAGTAAAGCTACACAAGAAATAAGGAGAGAGAGAGAGAGAAAAAGACACTATAAACAAAGTAAATCCACACAAAAATATACACAGGTTGCAGTCACACAAACTTATATAGTATTTGAAGGAAAAATATTGCAGTAATTTCGAAACAACAAAAACCGAACAAGTATTTCATTTTACGTAATTATTATTTTAAAGTAATAGACCCTACTCTTTCATTGTTCGTCGAGCATTTTTATTTATTGGGAGCATTGGTACAAATGTTGAAGAAAATATACTCCCAATTAATTACATCCAGTAGAACAGTGTGAAGTTTTTATTCTGAAATAATTTCCTTGCTGTATGTCAATATAAATTAACATTAGCATTAATAAATTATATAAATTAAGCTTAGAATTTAAATTCACATTATAGTTTATTGGAAAACTTTGAGAGCAAGTATCGACAAGTTGGGGGCGTTACTGAAAGAAATTAAAAGTGTAGTTCACAAGCTCAGAAGCGACGATATTCAATTTATGTCAGGTTTAAAGGTTTATTAATGTAAGTATATTAGCATAATATAATGACCTGAGATGGAAAATTTTCCATTATATTTTTCTCCAGAAAATTCTTCCGCCTTGCAAATAGTTGCTTTCTTCGCTCCTTACAACCTCAAGAGCCTCATATGTATTCCTCACTACTGTAAGTATATTCTCATCACTTACCAGCTTATGAAATGAAAGTCGTAAGTCGTATAATCTTTGATGGCTGTGTTAGTACAGACTCCAAAACAACGCCATTGTCAAGTTCGTTTTGCCGTGAGAGTACTGGTTCCGAAATAAGCGCTGGCGAAATCATATTTTGAGAACTTTACTAAAAACTGCAAAAAAAAAAAATGTTGTACAATACACATTTGTGAAGTGCATTGCAAAATCTCGGAAATTGAAAAACTCGCTCTGCTCGTTTTTTCAAACTTTTTCTCGATTTTGTAAAAGCATTTCCTAATCTTGTATCGTAATATAGATCTACTATTACCTTCCATTTTGCAACCAATGTTCGTGATTATTAGCTATAGGCCTATTGAACCGTAAGTGATGTTAACACAATGTAACTTATGTTAACTATATGTGGTTGCTAGGTTACGATAGCGAAGCTGACAGAAGAAAGTCGGGCTCGGTTCATTTAGGATGTTCTATACATCTTTTCCGTGGTATGTTATTTCACGTCACAAATTTTAACACGTTCTCTATGATTTGGCCGCCTAATTTACGGCGCGCGCAGGTAGCCATGTTGTGACGGTCTAATGGGGCAGTAGCTGCGAGGTGCGTAACCCATTGAATATTGAAATGTCAGGTTCGTAACGAATGAGCCGCATCCATCACTGCTGCGTGACGTCACGTGGAGCCGACCGACAGATAAATCTTCATTATTTGTAATTATCAATAAGATCCATGAAGACGTGGGTAGCGGCTTAATACGGGTAGCGCGCCCTGAAAGGGGCAAGCAGCAGGTTTTTTATTTAACACGTTGAGGCCCTGCACAGTGTAATATTATCTGTCCATATATTTCATGTTCTAAGATTACGGAAAGACCTTTTATAGGCCTACGGTGAATGTGAAGGAGGAATACATCTGCCGTCGACAACACTTTCGGTGGAAATGACCTTATGTCGACAGTTTCGATGTTCAAATACCGACCAAGAGATTGGTACTACTCCATGAAATAAATGGTGTTAAGAAGATGTCATTAAAGGGAATTAAAACTTCAAGTTTATGTCTTCAGCAGGGCTATGAAAAAGTAGTAGTGAAAGCTAAGTATAGGGTTATTCAAAAGTAAGTTATACATTTTGAAATAGGTATGTCTAGATATAACATTTTTTAAAATTAAGTATACACAAAACGATAACACATTTGTTATATATTTATTAAAGAAATTAGTGACTTGCGTTTCTCAAAATTATTTAAGATGTGCCTACTTTTCGTTCTTTCAGTCGATAATTAGGTATTCCTTAATTTTCTGGGGAAATTGTAGCAAAATTAGGAGTGTCTTGATTTTGCAAAAGAAAGCCATTAGAATTCTATGTCAATCAAACTATTTTGAACATTGTCGACCTCTTTTCAAACAATTACAGATATTAACTGTCATGAATATATATATATATATATATATATATATATATATATATATATAAGTTATACGACCTAGTCCTTTACACTCGACAAAATATAGACAATTACTCATTAATAGCCAATATACATGATCATGAAATTAGAAATAGTGAATAAATTAATATCCCATACTGTAGATTACATAAAACTAGTACAAATTTTTCTGTCATGGGGTGAAATTATATAATAAGCTTCCCAGTCAATATTATAAGCAGGCTTCGAGACTTTGGACCCGATACAATAAGTTTACTGTGCATGTACTATAGGTTGTTGACTCGCTGCAGGTAGATAGAGATGTGTTGAGGTAACAACGTTGCTGTTTAGAGTAGAGTACGGTAGTATGGGGAAACACATAGATATGTACATTCTAAAAAAGTAAATATACATTACACAATGAAAATGTCAAAAGAATGTGAAAAGCATTTATTCTCCTGTTTTTTATAAGCATTTGTGTTTAATTATAGGCAGTGTTAATGGTGGAAATAAACATGTAGCTGTTTTAATTTCTTCATTTATCCTATTGGTCGTCTTTAGGAAGTGCAGTTACAGTACCGAATTGCAATGTACTACAAGATATATTTTCAGTGTCTGAAACATAAATCTTTTTCGGTTATCTGCCAAATACAGTTTGTACTGTGAAAACCTGCGCTCTACATCGCTTGACGTGATAGGAGCAAAACGAAAAAAACCTAACATCATTGCAGTCTCTAAGAGACAGTCCTTTATTCTCGGGTGACTCTATGTCCACCAATTTGCTGTTTATATTACACAATGTTCAATATCCGTTATTTTTACATAAAATTGATTTCCAGTTCTATTTTACACGTTCAGTAACCGGTGTACTTGGTGTCTCATTAATTCTCTGTGTCATTTCCTCAACTAATTTGAGGGCTTCCGGTATCTCTTGCTCTGACTTTTCTAACCGTGTAATAGTTTCAGACACAGTTTGTATGAAAACCAAATAATTATTCGTCAGAACCTTCAAATCCGGAGCGTTTTCCTTTGCGTATTTGTTGGCATTCATTCTACAGTACTCCCACCCACTGTACGCTTTACCACTATACTCAGTACGCCGTTATGCGGATTTCACACTGAACTGCTCTATCGGGTCCGAAGTCTCGAAGCCTGATTATAAGTTACCAACCAATAGTTTCAAAACTAGATTTTATAATTGGCTTTTAATTAATCCTTTCTACTCTGTAGATGAGTTTCTTAACATAAATTCATACGAAATTGTTTTTAATAAGTTAAATGAAGTTATTTACATTTAGTTAGAAATATTACATTAAGAGTGAAGTGTTTTCATTAATTTTAGAGTTTCAAAATGTTTTGTGTTATCATTCTAATTAAACTTTACTGTTTTCCATTAGGCCTATATGTTTATTTTCAAATGTATGTTTTTTTTTTTTCCTCCCTTCTATATTGTGACGAAACCTATAACTGTACGTTTAATGGCTTAATAAATTGAATTGAACAATGGGATTTGTTCATTTATCAGTCTCATTTCGTAGAAAACACATAGTCTACATTTTGCATTGAATTTAGTATTACATCAAGGATTAAAATACAACACCAATAAGCTACTACTTAACATATGCTTTTAAACATAAAATTACTTATAATATTATAGATTTATTAATTTGTCAAACAGAATAATACCTGTAATATTGACAATTAATATTCTATCCGGTGCTGTGGATTGAATTCGGCGTAGCTCAGTGGTCACAGCGCTTGGTACGTAGAACCAAGGACCCGGGTTCGATCCCCGGCGCCGGAGCGAATTTTTCTCCTCAAATATTAATTGTCAATATTACAGATAGGCCTATTATTCTGTTTGACAAATTAATAAATCTATAATATTCTCATAGCTGCAGTGCATATATCTGTACAGATTACTGTGCACTTAACTGCGGAATCCCGGCCAACAAGTCACTCAGCTGAGTGCGCTCCTAGTATAATGGCAGTTGACATTGGACATATACGTCAACATATATGCCTAACTTGCAGTCAGGCCACAAAGGGAAACATTGAAGGAGAGGAATTCGATCCGGTGCTGTGGATTGAATCCGGCGTAGCTCAGTGGTCAGAGCGCTTGGTACGTAGAACGAAGGACCCTGGTTCGATCCCCGGCGCCGGAGCGAATTTTTCTCCTCAAATATTAATAAAACCACTTAGTTTGACAGCATTTTGACGCATTTCGCATTTATCGCGATTGCAAAAATCTGCCATTTCTGCCGGTTACCCTTATTGCTGCAGTTCACACTGAAGAGTCAACACTGAGTTCCAAAACTCAAGATAGCGGACTGAGACGACAGATATAAAAAAACACGGTAACTAACACATTCAGTCCCTACGGGATATCACTTAGTGGAGGTGTAAAAACTCGCGGAAGCCTGGGCTCGAACCCGTGCGTGACATCGCTGTCACGGTGACCGGTGTGATAACGAGCTTTTAATTCGGTGCGGACGCGTTCTTCACGGACTGGACTTCGAGCCTGGCGGAACGAAGAGCTGGCCGCGGCCCAACATTCCACACAAAAAAAAAAAAAAACAGAAAAACTGCAGTAATGTCACGCTCCGTGGGGTGGTCACGGAGGAGAGGGTGTTGCTAACAACAGACTGTCAGCGTCCTCGGTGATACGGGGGTTGTCGTTCGAGAATCATGGCTTCGAACTCAGAGAAGAGCTATAGATCTTAAAGGCCAAATTCATAGTCAACAGTTAACATTAGGGCTGAAAAAGTATTGGTTATAGGCTACGCTGCATCGTACGTAACTTATGCTTGTATGCACGCACGACTAGGTTACTGTAGAAAACAGAAATTTCACAATTCATCTCCCTTAAATTGATACCAAATTTTACATTTCTGTGTTCCCCATTGTAGGGGAGACTGTTGTACCCTTAGCATAGTGTACCTTTGAACATTTTTTGTTTTTTAATTTTTGCTGCTACCTAGAAGACTCAAACTGAAGTAGATTGTAGGGAAAGCCGCTAAGTAGCTCTGGTCGTAGTTTTGGTTTGATTTATTGCAAAGTGTGAGTGCCGTGGACAAAAGAAGTTTTTTAGTACCAAAAGTAAACATTTCGTTCATTGATGTATGTTTTCTAACACAAAACCAGATTGCATTTGTTAATATCTTTCAAGTACGGTGTGTTCCCTATCATCTGGTGAGTAATAACTAGGAAACGGAATTTGGAGCAGTAAAAACTAGTATTGGCATCTACACAGTCATTTGTTTACAACCCTTTATACCAAGTCCTCCCCTCCATGACATACTCGCCGATCTCTGCACGTCAACAACAGGTGAACGGGACAGATGTCGCATAAGAACTTCTACATTCAGTTTGCAGTTCAGAGTAGTGAAGTGCAGGTACAATGCCGAAAGTGAAACCAACTAACAATACAAAATTAAGAGCTGGGGGTCATGGTTAGAAGCTTGCAATTATTACGCACATCACCTCCAATCTGTGAAGAAAGTGGTCCAGTCTTTCGATCCCTATGATGCCGTTGCGATTCAGATATGCCAGGAACTGCTAAATGATAGAACAATCGAGAAAGAAGTCATGGATATTAAGCCAAATTTTGGATATTTACCGGATGTCATTATTCAATTAGAAAAGTCAGGAGTGGAACTAGTTGAGCAAATAAATATGATGAGGACTATTGTAAATAAACTGAGTGCAGTAGAAGGTGAAGTAGGAAAACGTGTTGGTGAAAAAATGAACAGAGTTTTAATTAAAAATTATGGGTACGGTATTCTTAGTCGGATTTCAGATGTACTAACAAAAACGTGTCCCAATGACGTCATTCAACATGCTAATTTAATTGACGTATCTTGTTTCAAGTACTCTCCAATTGCCTCTGCAGATTTTAAAAAATTTCCTTCCTTGCAACAGAGCAAATTTGTATTTTGAAAATTTGAAAATAATATTTACAATTTATTATAACAAGGCACAGCAGGAATAATTGTTTCATGAACAAAACATAGCATTAATTGAAAATGCCATTTCGTTTGGTTCTACATTTTGTTCAACATTTAATGATACTGTATTAGGCTATATTGTAAATATTGCATATATTGTAAATATTGTAGTAGCCTATACGTTGTATACATATTATCATATTTCCTGACAGAAAAACACACATATTCAGAGGCGAGTTCCATACAGAAGACAACTGTCTATCAACCATCAATATGTCGACTAACACGCGAACATGCAGAGGTTGATATTTAACTATGTATATTTGTAATGTTGTTTATTGGTGTCTTGTGCGTTGCCAAGAAAAGCACATGTAGTTAAAAAAGAAATGCAGATTATGTATGTAGGTCACTATATGTCATTAAATATTCAATTTCTTTATTCTGAAATACGTTTACAACACGTTGCGTGTAAGTTTGTATGAAGTGGACTGTACTCGTCCATGCAGCTCGCTTGACAGGCACTGAGCTACGAATATCTATACTACGTTTCACCATTCGTTATAATACTCCAAATCCCTTTCCCTAGTAATAGCATATTTTAATTTCCATGATTTATTTGACTCTCTAGTTTTCGGAGCCATATTTGTTTAAACGTGCACGCTCTTGTACCTTTGAACACAAAACATCTTGTAGTCTACCATGAAACATGTTCCAAAGTACACGATACTATCGATTTTTATTTTTTTTTTATTTTAAGGTCATGTCACGAAGTAAGTCTGGAGTTAAAGAGGTCCCCAATTGATTCGGATGTCTTGAAGAAAGCTGTTGAAGCAATTATTGCTTCTCCAGGAAATAAATTCTAAATCAGAGAAGTCTGCTCTGGTTTATGATGGCAAATACATTTTAAATATGATTGTCAGTTTTCACAGCTATATTCCCACCTATATTCCATGTGTTCCAACTTACAAGAGGGTATATTCTAAGGTACATGATTCTGTTGTACCTTTGAACACATTACATATCTCTTCATTTTATTTTTTCCATCCTTAATAGATCTGTAAAGCAGGAAAATACATACAGGAAGTTGTAAAGGAATCTTCAATAATTATTTCAAGCATTTTTTCATTTAAAAAATTTCATTTCCCAAAATTAAAATTAAAAAAAATGTGAAAAGTGTTTAAAGGTACAACAGTCTCCCCTACTTTGTAACATGTCGAAGGTGTTAAGGTGTTAGCACACTGAAAGAAACTGTTAATTCATCATCATCATCATCATCATCGTCATCATCATGATTAGGGACCGGATTTTTATGTAATATCAAGATGTGAAATATGTACATAGGATGTAAGAAAAATAAGCTGAATATGTACCAAAATATGTAAAATCATGAAAATATTTAATATCAATATCTGGCAGGTATAGGATAGGTAAGACTCTCCAGCTGTGATTTCATACAGCAACCGATTTTTTTACCGCATACTTGACACATTGCGATTTTTCCATCTGTAGTGAAACCTTCGTCCTCGCAATACATGATTTTATTTTTGTCGTTAGGATTGAAGATACAGGGCCATTTTAGTTAGTTAAAAGCAGTAGATAAACTCACTTGCACTTTATACTGTGACTAGAGAACTGAGTGAAATGAATGACACAACAGTACTGCAAGCACTGTTTCGCTTTACTGGATTAGGAGAAAATAAGAGGAGATGTGGGACACATGCATTTTAGCTGCTCCCTGTAAGGAACAAAGTACCTACTAAAACCCAGGGGCGGTTATTCAGGTGAAGTAGGTGAAGTGTCACTTATTAATAATTTAGTTATTACCGGTACCGTATTTCGTTATTTATAAAATAAAAAAAATGATTTCTTTTCAGTCGTTATGAACAGTGTTTAGATGTCT